>NC_133662.1:118229138-118403620 GCF_037893015.1 Macrotis lagotis | reverse complement strand
TGATAAACTAATATAATTACTTTGCTAATATTTCATTTAAATTTTTCTCATCAATTATTCATTAGGGAAATCAGACTATTTTTTTTTCTCTTTTAACTCTTTCTGGTTAAGGGATCAGCACCATATTGATGACATAAAAAAGAATTTGGCAGAACTACTTGACTTATTTTTTCAAAAAATTTAAAGTAGAATTGGAATTAATTTTTCTTAAAAGGTTTCGTAGAATTCACTTATTAACCCATCTGGACTTGGAGATTGTTTTTCTTATGAGCTCATTAATGGCTTGTTCAATTTCTTTTTCTGAATAATTTAAGTATTTTATTTCTTCTGTTAATCTGAGCAATTTATGTTTTTGTAAATATTTAGTCATTCCATTTATAATTGTCAATTTGGTGGCATTTAGTTACTCAAAATAGCTCCAAATTATTACTTGAAGTTTTACCTCATTAGTGACCAATTTATCCTTTCCCTTTTTGATACTGGTAATTTGCTTTTCTTCCTTCTTTTTTTCTAAATCAAATTAACCAAAAATGTACTTTTTAGTTTATTTCCAGAAAAACAACTTTTAGATTTTTATATTGATTTTCTTACTGTCAAGTCTATTAATTTCTTCTTTACTTACTGGAACTTCTAATTTTATGTTTAATTGGTGATTTTAAATACATTCTTTTTCTTGTTTTTGTTTAATTGCATGACTAATTCATTGGTCTCCTCTTTCTTTATTTTATTCATGTAAGGATTAAGAGATATACAAATTTCCCTAATAACTGCTATGGAAGAATCTCATAATTTTAGATTGTCTTTTTGTCATTGTCTTGGATGAAATTAGTTATTATATCTATGATTCACTGTTTGCTCACTCATTCTTTAAAATTAGGCTATTTAGTTTCCTATTAATTTTTAGCCTATCTTTCCATGACTCTTTATTGCTCATGTACTTCATCAATTCTGAAATGTATGCATTTAATATTTCTGGCTTTTTTCATTTGTTTGTCAGGTTTCTTATACCCAAATAAATGGCTAATTTTTGTGGAGGTAGCCATGTAACATTGAGAAAAAGATGTATTTCTTTTTATTCCCCACTCATTTTTCTCAAGAGGTCTATTATATCTAACTTTTCTAAAGTTATATTCACCTCCTTAACTTCTTTTATGTTTATTTTTTGGTCAGTTTTATCTACTTCTAAGAGAAGGAGATTAAGGTTCCCTTCCAGTTTTTTTTTTGTATCTTCCTATAAATCATTTAATTGATATTACTTCATTGCCTTTAGTACCTTTTAGGAAATTATAGTTTCCTTCTTTATTTAATTAGATCGATTTTTCTTTTGCTTTGTTTGAGTTAAAGATTGCTACTCTTTTTTGTTTACTTCAGTTGAAGCTTAATATATTCTGTTCCACCCTTTTACATTTATTTTATGTGTATCTCTCTGTTTCAAATGTATTTTTTTTTGTAACCAACATATTGTAGGATTCTGTTTTAGTCCTCTCTGCTTTACAGGAGAGTTCATTCCATTAACATTCATACTTTTGATTACTAAGTCTAAATTACCCTCCTGCCTATTTTTCCTGCATTTGGACTTTTTTCTCTTCTTTAACTCTATCCCTCTGCACCCAATGTTTTGTTTCTGACTGACACCTCCTTCAATCTGCCCTCCCTTATGCCAGTCCTCTCTTTTCTTTCCCCTTTCCCCTCCTACTTTATCCTTCCTTCTTCCTTCTTTCTAGCCACCACTCCTTCCCTTCCCTTTTTCCTCTTTTCCCCTTCATATTACCTGAAAGGTAAGATAAATTTATGAAAAAAAATTTTTAGCCCTAATTGAATGCCTGGATTATTTTCTCTTTGAGGCAAATCTGTTTAAAGTAAGATTCAAGTATTTTCAATCCTCCTTTCTTTCCTTGACCTGTAATAGTTCCTTTGTGCCTACCCTTCCACGCTTCTGAATACAATCCCCTTTTTCATGTTGTATTTGGTTTTTTAAATCATCCCATCAAAATCAATTTAGGTCCATACCTTCTAAGTATACAACCTCTATCGGAGAGGCAGTTCTCAAGATTTATGAGTATGATCCTCCCATGTAGGGATGCAATCAGTTTAATCTTTTGAGTAACATTATTTTTCTTTTCATCTGTTATCTTTGTATCTTGAGTCTCTTGGTTGAAGATCAGATTTTCTCTTCATCTTGGTCTTTTCATCAGGAAAATTTGAATGTCACCTATTTCCTTAAAAATTCATCTATTCCCCTGAAAGATTATCTTCAATTTTGCTGGGTAGTTGATTCTTCATTCTAATATAATCTCCTTTGCACCCTGGAATATCATATTCCAGGTCCTGCAATCTTTTAATGTTATGCTACCAGGTCCTGTGTAATCCTGATTTTGACTCCTAGATATTTGAATTGTTTCTTTCTGGTAGCCTTCAGGATTATCTCCTTGACCTGATAATTCTAGAATTTGGCAACAATATTCCTTGGTGTTTTCATTTTGGGATTCCTTTCCAAATTTATCTGCTGATTCTTTCAATGATGATTTTACCCTCTGGTTTTAGACTATCACCATGGTTTTCCTTGATGATTTGTTGAAGAAGGTTATTCAGGTTCTTTTTCTAAACCATGGTTTCCATGTAATATAACAATTCTTAAATTATCTCTTCTAGATCTATTTTCTAGATCAGTTGTTTCTCCAATAGGGTATTTTATACTTCTACTTTTCAATTTTTTTTTCAAAATTTTACTTCACTGATTCTTGATGTCTCATAGAGTCATTAACTTCCACTTGTTCCATTAATTTTTTTAAGGAATTATTTTCTTCACTTAGCTTATGTTTCTCCTTTCTTCATATAGTCAATTCTAATTTTAAAGGAGTTTTTCCTTTGTCCATTTACCCAAGTGTGTTTTTAAATGAGTTTCTTTTTTCTAGTCAATTTTTGTTTCTTTTTGAAAGATCTTGATTTTTTTGTTTCTTTTCCCAAGTTTTCTATTGACTTTTAAAATATTTTTGAGCTCTTCCAAGAGATCTTTTTCTTTTTTTTTTACAGCTGAAACTGATTAAAAAGGGAGGAAAGTTCCCAACTTAAAATTTGGAAGGAAAAAAAGTAGTATTCCAATTAAATTGATAATGATTTTGATTTGAATATGCATTTAAAAAGCCTCCTCATGGCAGCTAGATGGTGCAATGGATAAAGCACAGTCCCTGGAGTCAGGAATACCTGGGTTCAAATCCAGTCTCAGACACTTAATAATTACCTAGCTGTGTGGCTGTGGGCAAGCCACTTAACCCCTTTTGCCTTGAAAAAAAGCCTAAAAAATAAAAAAATAAAAAAATAAAAAGCCTTCTCAATATCCATGACTATATCTCTACTTTCATTCAACTATCTAAAGGTTGATTTTACTATGATCTCAAATAGTTACACTTCCAAGATCTCAAACTGAATTCTCCTATTGTGAACATAATTTTCTCTCCTCTAATCTTTTCCCTTATCCCCGTCCTCTTAAACCTTTCTTTTTTTAGCCTTGTGGCTAGGAAAATAGTAATAACTCAATAAATGTTTGTTAGTGTTTGTCAGAATATCCATTCTTTCCTTCACATTCTGAACCTATAATAAACTAGATCAACAAAGACTTGATTTCCATGCCTTCTTGACCCTCTGACATTCAACTATAAGACTTTCCAATACTAGAATATGACTGAAGTTGGAAATTCATCTATCCTTTTTCTATACTGACCCTCAAATTACTAAGCACTAAAAATTCATATTTTTCTAATCTCAGTTGAAGTCTCACTAATTCAAAGAAGTATTTTTTGTGTGTATTTCTGATCATCTCTATATGACATTTCTTTCAGTGGTTTTCCAGAGATTTTCTTGTCTCAGGTGGTAACCTAAGTTATCTATTTCTCTGGAGACAGTCTCATTCCCTACTTTATAAAAAGACAATTGAACTTATCAGTTGTGAACTCCTTTATTTCTCTTGCTGTGGATGTCAAAATTTCTAAGCATTTTCATCAATCCTCTATTTCTTTGATGCAAGCTGAGAGGAAGAGATAAGCACTTTCATGAACAAAATCATCTCCTTTCATCTCCAACCTCCCCACATTTCCTCCTGGAGCTTTATTCTTCTGTTTGCCAATGTAATACTCTTGCCAAATGTACTTTTTGGTGATGTCTTCAGGGACAATACTGAAATTAAATGTTATACCAGCTTCATAACTTCATTTGAAAATGACAGATTCTCTAAATTGCATTTGAATCCTGGGCATGCTAAGAATTTTTGGTTGAATCAAATGTTCCTGAGCTTTGTTACTTTGATCTGATAGATAGCATGGATATTCATGTCATTTATCCAGTCAAGGGATGGGATCTTTGGATTTTAAATTAAGGCTATCTTTATTAAAGGGTATGAATTGTGACAAGTTAAGATGATTTCTAGGCTCTTTATGGCTAGTGGGATTTTTCAGGATTTTTCATATTAAATTCTAAGAAATGGCAATTATTTAAGATTATATTCAAGATAAAATAACTGAGATGACTTTGTTCAATAATTCTTTGACTATTAATAAACAATTATTTCTAATTTTTCAATCTTATTTAAATATGGCACTTGGAGCTATTGCAACTTTAGAGTGATATATTTTCTCATTTATTATTTTTCTTCTAATTTGGTGTTTATTTTTACTTTGTTATCACCAGATAATGATTTCACTGAATAGAGACAACTGATTCTGAAATGACTTCCACGATAGTAATAAATTGCTGCATTTATATCAATTTAGTTTATTTTTTAATCTTTGTATTTAATATCTTCAGTTCCCTCTAAATTTTCTGTTTTCATTTAATTTTTTTTCACAAAGTAAACTACATTTAGGCCAAGAATATAGTAAAGTGACAAGAAAACCTTTTCTCTCATCCAGGTAAGTAATACACTTTTCTACAGTTAGAAAAGGGCACATGCAAAGAAGGAATTGGCACAAAAAGTATAGATAAGAACAAATGATAGTAGGGAACACATGTTCTCAATACAACTATTTTCTTCATAGTTGTCATTTCTCATCATACAATAAGATTCCATTTCATTTATTTATCATAATTTGCTTAGACATTCCATAAGTGGTAGAAATCTACATCTCATTGTTTATTACTACCAAAAAAGTGCTGCTATCAACATTTTGGTATTAGGAAAATATCATTAACCTTATTTTTTGTTCCTCATTAAGTAAATATTCTCATTCCACATTCAAACTTGAATAACTTTTTAAGGTAATTTTATATTATTTTTCCACAACAACTTCAGTAATGGTCATTAAGAAATTTTGAACAAAGAAAAACATAAAAAACATATAAAGTAAAATGAAGTAAACAAAACCAGAATATGAAATGCTGAATACCTCCAGAAATATGACTGGAAGTATCAGCCACAGCAAATCAATTCAAACTGAATGCTGTGAAGTTATAATTACCAAAAGAACAAACATGAGAAAGCAAGGCCCCTTGACTGTTTTGAAGAGATGAAGGACTATAGGCAAATAACATTTCAAATAATGTCAGACATTTTTTATATGTTAGTTTTGTCGAACTCTTTTTTGCTTATTTATTCTTTATTATAGAGATTTTTTTCTAATTTAAAAAAGGAGGGCACTGCTAGGTGGCGCAATGGATAGAACACCAACCCTGGAGTCAGGAATACCTGAATTCAAATCCGGCCTCAGACACTTAATAATAGCTGCATGGTCTTGGGCAAGCCACTTAACCTCATTGCCTTGCAAAAAACAAAAACCCTAAAACAATTTTTTTAATAAAAATAAAAAGGAAAGATATATTGAAAAATGTAATTTAAAAACAAATAAAATCATAAGGGCCAGCTAGGTAGAGCAGTGGACAGACCACTGGCCATGGAATCAGGAGGACCTGAGTTCAAATCCAGCCTCAGAAAATTAGAAATTGCCTAGCTGTGTGACCTTGAATAAGTCACTCAACCCCTTTGTCTTCAATAAAAATATAATTAAAAAAGAAATCAAGAAAAATATTCTCAAAAAGACAAAATGCAAACAATAAGCAGAAGAAAAATGTTCCAAAGCACTTATAATATAAATTTACACTTAAACTTTGAAGTTTTACTAACATCAAATACATTATCAAATATGAAAACATTCAGTGTTGGGATGGATATCAACAGACAAAAGTACTAATATAGAAGTGTTGGAGTTATAAATTGCTCCATTTAATTTGAAATCATTTAAGAGTAGTCACTAGCTTTCATTACTTTTTTTTAGTTTTTGCAAGGCAAATGGGGTTAAGTGGCTTGCCCAAGGCCACACAGCTAGGTAATTATTGTCTTGAGACTGGACTTGAACCCAGGTACTCCTGACTCCAGGGCTGGTGCTTTATCCACTGTACCACCTAGGCGCCCCCTTTCATTACTTTTTAAAAAAAAAAATTAAAGATTTTATTTATTTTGAGTTACAATTTTTCCCCCAATCTTTATTCCCTTCCCCCAACCCGACAGAAGGCAGTCTGTTAGTCTTTACATTGTTTCCATGGTATACATTGATGCAAACTGGGTGTGATGAGAGAGAAATCATATCCTTAAGGCAGAAAAATAAAGCCTAAGAGATAGCAAATTACATAAGAGAACTCCCCCCCCCCCCCAAATTAAAGGTAATGGTCTTTGGTCATTGTTTAAACTCCACAATTCTTTCTCTGGACATAGATGGTATTCTCCATCACAGAAAGCCCAAAATTGTCCCTTATTGTTCCACTGATGGAATGAGAAAGTTCATCAAGATTGATCATCTCCCCTATGCCATTGTCATCTTGGTTGGAATCTGTTAATGCAAATCATTCCTTTTTCTCTAATTTATTCATGTAAGCATTTAAAGATATTTATATATATACATACATATATATGCATATATATATATATATTTATATATATATACTCTGACAGTTGCTTTAAGTGCATCGCAGAGGTTTTGGTATATTATTTCATTACTGTCATTATCTAGGATGAAGTAATTGATTCTTTCTATAATTTGTTGTTTGATCCACTCATTCTTTAAAATGAGGTGATATAGTTTCCAATTAGTTTTGCATCTATATCTCCCTGACCCAGTATTGCATATGATTTTTATTGGATTATGATCTGAGAAAGATGTATTTACTATTTCTGCATTTCTCCAATTTATTATTAGCTTTTTATGCTCTAGTACATGGTCAATTTATGTAAGTACTATGTCCCACAGAACAAAAAGCAAAGTCCTTTCTATCCCCATTCAATTTCCTCCATAAGTCTATCATATCTAAGTTTTTAACAAACAATTTACCTCCTTAACTTCCTTCTTATTTATTTTATGTTTAGATTTTTCTATTTCTGAGAGCAGGAGTTGAAGTCTCCCACTAGTAGAGTTTTGTTGTCTATATCTTCCTGTAGCTCTTTCAACTTCTCCAATTTGGATGCTATATGATTGGGTACAAACATATTTAGTATTGAAATTACTTTATTGTCTATGGTAACTTTTAGGAGGATATAGTTTCCTTCCTTATCTCTTTTAAGGCTATTTTTGCAGCTGCTTTGTCTGAGATAAGGATTGCTACCCTTGATTTTTTCACTTCAGCTAAAGCAAAATATATTTTTCTACAACCTTTAACTTTTACTCTATATGTATCTCTGCTTAAAATGAGTTTCTTGTAGGCAGCATATTGTAGGATTCTGGTTTTCAATCCACTCTGCTATACACTTATGTTTAAGGGAAAGTTCATCCCATTCACATTCAGAGTTATAATTACTAACTCTTTATTGCCCTCCATGTTATCTTCCCTTTGTTTTCATTTTTCCCCTTTTCCCCTTTATCCATATTCTCCAGGATTTTGTTTCTGAATACCACCACCTTCAGTGTTTGTCCTCCTATATCTACCCCCTTCCCCTTTCTGTTCCTTTTCCCTTTTCCCATTCCTCCTTTCCTTCCTTCTGTTAGTTCCTCTTTTACTCCACCTTCCCATGCCCCCCCTCCCCTTTTCCCCTTTTAATACTTGAAAGGTAAGATAAGTTTCTTAACTTAACTGAGTGTGTGTAAGTTAACTTTAAGCCAAGTCTGATGAGAAGAAGATTCAGGTTGTTCTAACCTTCTCCTTTCTTCCCCTGTATTGCAATAGTTCTTTTGTACCTCTTAATGTAATGTGATTTACCCCATTCAATCTCCTCTACCCTCCCATCTTGTTACTGTCCCCCTTTGTAAGGAGGTATTGTTTTTTAAAACATTCTATCTGAGTCACAGAAAAGTTATGATTGTACATCACTTCTGGCTAAGTATATTCTCTCTAATAACATTACAATTCTTGAGAATTATTAGAGTCTTTCTCCCATGGAGGGATATAGTCAGTTTCATCTTATTGAATAACATTCTCACAGAGAAGTCATGAGTATCCATCACTTCTGACTAAAAAGATTCTCTCTAATAGAGTTACAAATCTCAAGAGTTATGTGAGGGCAGCTAGGTGGTACAGTGGGATAGAGCACTGGCCCTGGAGTCAGGAGTACCACTTTAAATCTGGCCTCAGACACTTAATAACTACCTAGCTGTGTGGCCTTGGGCAAGCCACTTAACCCCATTTGCCTTGCAAAAACCTAAAAAAAAAAGAGAGTTATGAGAATCTTTCTCGCAAGTAGGTATATAGCCAGGTTCATCTTATTGGATAGCAGTTTTTTTTTCTTTACCCCCCCCCCTTTTATTTAGCTTTTTTTTGCGTGTGTCTCTTGAGCCTACTGTTTGATGTCCAAATTTTCTATTTCATTCTGGTCTTTTTATCAGGAAATATTGGAAGTCTCCCATTTCATTAAATGTCCATCTTCTCCCCTAGAAGAGAAGTCTCAGCTTTGCTGGATAGTGGATTCTTGGCTGCATTCCAAACTCCCTTGCTCCTCAGAATAGCTCATTCCAGGCCCTTTGATCCCTTAATGTTGATGTCAGCCAGGTCCTGCATAGTCCTTACTGTGGCTCCTTAGTATTTACATTGTTTTGTTCTGCCTGCTTGCAGGATTTTCTCTTTGACCTGATAGTTCTCAATTTTGGCCACACCATTTCTTGGTGTTTTCATTTTAGGATCTGTTTTCTGAGGGGATCAGTGTATTCTTTCAATAACTATTCTGCCCTCCGGTTCCATGATATCAGGGCAATTTTCCATCACTTAAATCCTGTCATATTGTATCTAGACTTTTCTCTCATGTGGTCCCTCCTCAATCAGTTCTTGAGGTCAGTGATTTTGCTGATGAGATATTTTACATTTTCTTCTATTTTTTTGTTCTTTTGGTTTTGTTTAACAGAATCTTGTTGTTTCATGAAGTTATTAGTTTCCAAAGATTACATTCTTTTATTAGAGAAGAATTTTCTTCTTCTACCTTTTGCAACTCCTTTTCCAACTGCTCAGTTCTGTTTTTAAAGGAGCTTTCCATTTGCCCAAGTGTAGTTTTGAGAGAATTATACTTTCTTTTTCTTATTTGCCAAATTGAGGATTTGAGAGAATTATTCTCATTTTTCATTTGTCCAATTGTATTTTCTAATGTTTTGTTTTCTTGTTGTGAGATGTTAATTTTCTCTTTTAATGTTTTAATTTTTTTCTTGAGTTTCTTTCCCCAACTTTTCCAGTTGATTTTTAAACTCCTTCCTGATTCCTTCAAGGTAGTCTTTCTGGGCTGGAGATCAATTCATATTCTCCTCAGAAGTGCTAGATCTCTCTCGGTTAGAATCTGGTTTTTATAAATATTTCTCCATGGGTTCCCTGTTTCACTGTTTTTTCTTTCTTTTTTTTTTTCTAGGATCTTGTGTTGGGGAAGGGGCTGGCTATCAGAGGTTTGTGTTTGAAGATCCTAGAGGCTTTGCTCACTTGGTTTAGTAATTCCAAGGGCTGGCCAGTAGTGGGTGCTTGTTGCTTTCTCTGGAGTGATTGAAGCCCTTTCCCAATCCTGGAGGAGTGAGGAGGGAAGGAGGAGGGGCAGTAGAGTCTGAGTTAACCTTGAACAATGGGCTAGAAGCCAATCACCCTTTCAGCTGAGTGGGCTCCTTAGTCCACACCTGTGCCTGAGGGGATGGGGAGAGTAGCAGCTACTGTTTGTTCCTGGAAGAATGCTCCAAAAGTATGGAGCTCAGATCCCACATGGAGCTGGATGATTACCAGGCATGCAGACCACTTCCAACCCCCCACCCCCCCGCCAAAAACTGAGGCTAAAGTTGGTTCTTGATCCACCACTCACCAAAATCTCTGTGGCTAATGCCTGTCACCAAAGTCTCTGTGGCTAATGCTGGTCCTTTGGCTTCTCCCCTCATTGCCCCCCCCCCCATCTCTGCACTGGCCCTCTGGTCTCCTCTCCTGGTTCACCCACATTCCCCTGAGACAGACCCTGTTGTTAGGTGTTCTCTTAGCTTTTTTTCTGGGTTTTGTTGATTGAGTTTCTGTTAAGAGGTTTCTTTCATGTTATTTTTGAGGGGACACCGGGCACGCCTAATTCAGTGCCTTTCTTCTCTCCACCATCTTGGCCAGAAGTCCAACTTTCATTACTTTTGACCTAGTGATTTCAACAGGAAATACAACTCAAGGAAGACATAAATAGAAAAGGAAATGCTGATCTATCTATCTATGCATAAATATAATATATACATATATGTATGTATGTATATATATCCACCAAAGCATTCAAAGCAGTATTTTTATGGTAGCAATAATGAGGGAAACTTGGCTGTTCTTCAATTGGGGAATGGCTGAATGAATTGTGGTAAATTGATGCTCTACAATATTAATGTTTCATAAAAAAATCAATTTGAAAAAATTCATAAAAAAGATTTGTTTGAATTTATTCAGATTGAAGTAAGTAGAAAAAATAGAAGCATAATCCCCCAGATAAATTCTCTTGCCCTTATACTCTTCTTTACTGCATATTCCCTTATGGTAGTTGCTGTTTCTACTGCTGCTGATATTCTTTCTCCCTTAGTTTCTACAAATATGAATAACAGAAAAAAAAGATGATACAGCAGAGTTCATTTCCTATTAAGGAAGTTGGAAACTACATGGGTTAAATCTAACATGCTTTCCAACATAGTTATTAAGGCATCAGCTTTCTTAACTAATGTCTTTTTTGTCAGGGAAAATTCAATGCAGAGAAGGGGTAGAAATTAGAAGGAAAATGATACAAAAAATAGAAGATATAAATAAGATGAATAGACAAATAGTAGCTATTCACCATCCACCTTCACATTCCTTACTACTCCTTAACTTTATTAGCCCCCAATGTCATCCCTACTCCCTCTCTCTAGAGAGAACACTGTCTATGATGTTATGTTTTATGTTTCATAATTTATTTCCACTCAAAACTTCAAAACATCTTTATACTTTTTTAGTCCATGCCTTATGCCTTTTTTTTTTTTTAGAAATTAATGCAACCTTTCTCCTTTCGAAGACATTATGTTCCTGATCGTTAACCTTCCCTTCTCCTTTAGGAGTTGGTGTCAGTAATAATGATCATTGTCATTTTCTATCTTTCTCTATATAATAACTCTCTCCTCCCTGCCTGCAAACATGTACAGGTCTCCACTATATTTCAGTCACTTTAGTCTGACATTACATAAAGTTCTCATCCTTTTTCTTTCCTCTGTTTTATAGCAAAAGCACCTAGAAATAGAATTCTTCACTTTCTCTCTCCATGATTCTTTGTCACATATTCACTTTTCATTCTATTATAAACATCTATTAAGTATCTATATTGTGTTAGGTACTATAGATAAAAAAAAAAAGACAAAAGACAGTTCCTATCCTCAAGGAGCTTACAATCTAATCTGTATTCTTTTGCATTATCATACCTGGTTTAACTATTCTATTGAAACTCTTCTCTTAAATTCTCCAGTACCTTCTTAATTGCTAAATGTGTTGACTTGTTCTCATTGATGTCAGTCATTTTTCTTGATGTTCAGTTTTTATATTATTCACCTTTTCTTCTTCCTATTACATTAATTTCTCTTGCATATCCTTCCATCTATCAGCGAAAATATAATAAAAACATTTTATTAAATAATAAAAACATGGAAAAATAATATTTTCTATGGTTTTAAAAATAAAAATAAACAAGAAAAAGCCATGTTCAAGACCCACTGCCTGGAAAGATGGGCAGTAAATAGGTCAAGGACAAGGGCAGCTAAATTGCAAGGTGGATAGAGTATGTGGCTTTTAGTCAGAAAGATCTGAGTTCAAACATAACCTCAAACAAGTGACTTAATTCTATTTACTTCAGTTTCCTCATCTGTAAAATAAGCTACAGAAGGAAATGACAAAATATTCCAATATCTTTATCAAGAAAAACCACAAAAGGGATCAGGATAGGAACAAAATATTTTCATAAGGAAAAGATTAAACAAAGAGGATCTTCTCTTCTTAGAGACCTTGATATTTTTCATCACTAGAAGTGATTGGCCAAAAATATAGCCAAAAGAAGTGCCCTAGATTTCACTCAAAAATAAATGTCCTCTTCTATAATTCAGAGTTTCATTTTATGTCATTCAGATGTTGTTGTTTTTTTTAATCAATTTTTCTGGAATGTTAAAATCAACAGTTTTATATGTTGTGATTAGACTACAGGGGCAGCTAAGTGGTGCAGTGGATAGAGCACGTCCTGGAGTCAGGAGTACCTGAGTTCAAATCTGACCTCAGAAACTTAATTATTACCTAGCTGTGTGGCCTTCAGCCTTTTGGCTTGCAAAAACCTAAAATAAATAAGGAAATAATAAAAAAAAAAAGGAAAGAAAGAGAATAGAATAAAGGGAGTAAGGGGAATAGGATGGAAGGAAACACGGATAGCAAGGGCAACAGTGGGAAAAATATTAAAACAATATTTATAAAATATTAAAACAATTTCTCTGTTTGATTTATACTAAAAAATGCTTTCCATCCCAAAGATATAGTTGATGGTGTCTGAATACAGACTGAAGCATAATTTTTTTCCTCACTTCATTTTTCTTGAGGTTTCTTTTTCTTTGTGTGTGAGGGGGTATGTTTACTTTGGCAACATGATTATTGTAGTAATGTTTTTCATTACTACATAATCTTAACCTACACCTAGTAACTTGATTTCTCAATGGGGAAAATGGGGTGAAAATAAGGGAGAGATTTGGAACTAAAGATTTTGAAGTAAATTTTGAAACTTGCTTTTTCATGTAGCTGGGAGAAAGTTTTGCTCTAGGTCAGTTTCTATTTTTCCTATTCTCTGTAAATATTTTAATATTCTCATCTAGTTGCATGAATTTAATTATGAGATGACCTCCCCAATAGAATGTAAATTCCCTATAGCAAAAATCGAAATTGGTTGGGTCTGTCTTTTTATCAGGATTATATTTAAGTTGCTTTTCATAAACTATTTAGTTCATCAAATCATTTTGATTCTACCTTCAAAACTATTTTTGCTTCTGTATAACATCTTTAGTTCCTGGTCACTACTTCAGGCCTCCAACATCTTTTGCTTGCACTGTTTTCTCTTATATTACTTGCTTTCTTTTTAATTTATTGCCTTGTCCTCATCTTTTCAAAACAAGCTTCAGAAGTCTGAGATTTGAACAGTGGATACAAATTCTGAATTATTGTTTACCTGGATCTTAAATTTAATTTTCTCTGATGTATGTTATGTGGCAAAAACAGAAAAGAAACATGCTAAATGAAAATTCTTTCTCAGTCTATATTCACTCCTTAATCATCAATGTGGTTGACAATGCTCATTGTAGGCTGCCACAAGGTTCTCTACCCATCTCCTTCCACCCCATCCCATCTTCCCTGAGATAGTCACATTCCACAGAACTTGCAGTCAGGTTTCGTTTTTCTGTTTAGGTTTCTGTTTTCTCAAGTCAGCTTCTTCCAGCTTTTGAAGAGCCTTTAAAGATTATTTATGAACGGTAAACCTAATGAAGATTTTCCTTTGAAGCAATGATAAAACCTTACCAATTAATTAAGAAAGTAGTAAGTATTTATTAAACAGGAGTCATTTACCAGTTACCCTGCCAGGCACTGTGGTTATGGATAAAGAAAATGAAATGATCTCTTATGTCAATAATATACATTTTATTTGTGTTTACCATCATATTCTCTGGGCATTTCTCTACTTTCAAGAAACATACATAATTGTAAAAACAGTAAACAAACAAATAGCAGCAGTACAATACCCTTGCATACTCTCCCTAAAGGAGCCATTCACTATATGGAGCAGTGGACCTGACTGTTGTGATTCATTTTCAGTTGTTTGTTTATTAAAAGGTCTCACACAGCCCTTCCACCCATCCACCCAAGTAATCAGCAATCAGTTAGTATTACCAGATCAGGGTCTGTGATGGTCTGCCTTATACATCCCTGTAATAAACCTTGCTTCAATTTTTATTTCTCTAGTCTAGTGATGCTCTACACTTCTTTATTCAAACCTGAGAACTGACTAACCTATTATTTTGTCAAAAAATGGCATCCCTTCTGGCAAAGGAATTAAGCCCATGATGATATAACACAAAGATCAACAGGGTAGAGGAAGTGATTTCCCCATCCTGAGTTAGGAGATTAAATTGGAAGAAATTTAAAATTAGGAAGTGGGGAGGCATATTTTGACCATGTTGAATAAAGCACAATTTTGAAGAGGCAACTGTGCTCTGAGAAAAGAGTCACTGAAGCTACTCAATCACCCACAGAGAAGAATGAAGAAGCAATGTGATATTGTAAAGAATGGAAAGAATAGCTGGAAAAGTAAAATAAGGAAAGGATAATAGTGGGAGTGGAGAAAGAATGTTGGGATCAAATAGATCTAAGAACAGAAAGCTGGAGTTGGTGTAAGGAGTGGGTTTTTTAAATGAGTACCACAGTGTATTATGGCATTTGACTCAGAATTTGCCTTTCCTTTTTCCAGAAAGTTACCTTCTGCAGAAGGCCATAAGGATATAGATTGATTAATATACTTTTGACCATTAGTGGTTCATCTGAAATCATCAAGTTTTCTAAAATTTTCTATGTGAAAAATGAAATTCTTTTGCATTTGACTGGCAATTATTGATTAGAATTCATTCCAAGTGTAATTTTATTCAAAATGGTGAGATGAAAATATAGTTGGAGAGAAACAAGGCTTTGATATGATTCTAATAGGAGTTATTTCATCATTGTTTGTAAGATTTGCAGAGGTTGGTGGAAGGTCAAAGAGTAGATCTCTCTTTTCTCCTCTGTCCAATTCTTCCTCATCCTCTGACAGTTGAGTTTTGGTAACTGGAAATACATTTGAATTTAAATATATATATATATATATATATTATATATAAATATATGTATATATTATGTATCTCAATGGTAAATTACCTATACATTGGCTTATGTTTGTTTTGTTTTGTTAGCATGTTTCTTTTCTATTTCTGTCACATAACATACATCATAGTCAATTAAATATAAGATTCAGGTACAAATTAATTCAGAATTTGAATTCACTATTCTACTTTCCCTTTCTCTTTCCTTCTCCTCCTTCCTCTCCTATGATCTTCTTTCTCTTATAGGGACTTTTGCCAGTTATTACCAGGAGGCATAGGGATAGATGCCTTTGGACTATAGTGGAGAGAAAAATATGAAAACTCAGGGCTAAATCACCCACTACCCTACTTGTCTTATGTTTATCTTCCTTCCTTTGACATTGATGATGACAGAGGGAAAAAAGGAGTTATTTTTCTTTCTTGCCATCAATTATAAATAGTTTTCCCTGGCCTTTTCTTCTGTTCCTCATTTTAAAAAGAAATATTTTATGTCATTCTATTATTTTTTCCTTCTAACTATTCATTTTGGCTTTGGAAATGTTTTCAAAGTCAGCTTATCTTTCTTTTTCCTGAATACTAAAACATGCAGAAAATCTTTTTTTTTTCCTACTTAGAAACTTGACATCCTAGAAAGAAGGAAACAATGGATCCCTGGGAAAAGAATATTCCTACCATTTCAGAGGTACTTTCATGGCAAGTTGAAATCTCTACCTCTAAAGTCTTTGTGTGTCTGTGTGTGTGTGTGTGTGTGTGTGTGTGTGTGTGTGTGTACAAGTGCACGCGCATCATCTCTGTGAATCTGTGGTAAGGGTCATTTATTCTTACAATATTTTTAAAGTTTTTTAATATATGGAGGTATTCTTTACTTTCTTAATATTATGATTCTATATTATTTTGATTTAGTAGGCAGAGAAATGATTTCAAAGTCAGAAAAATGTGGTATCAAGTGCTGCTTCACATATAAATTAACTTTTTGACTGCTATAGTTGTGTTGTTATTTAGTAAACTAGTCTTCATAATCTCATTCATACTTTTCTTGGCAAAGAAACTAGACTCAATTGACCTCTTATTGTCATAGATAACTCTAGAATAGTAAATTATGAAGAAGTAATTAATGTGCAGTCAAAGAGGAAGTTTATTTCTGTGTTTTCTATCCTAATAAAATTATGTTTTCTATCCTAATAAAATTAAGATTTACGAATGTAAATGTATGGTATATAAATCCATATATTACTCAAATAAAATTCAAATTGCTTGACATGACACAATTTTTTGTCTTATATCTTCATTTACTATCTCAGTACCTCATACATAATATGTGCATTTTAAATGTATATTAAATCTAATTTGAAGGAGTTACTTATTTAGGATAACTGCCATTTTGATGAAAAAAAAATAAGAGGCATGTTTTTACCAAACTTCTCCAAGAATGATAAATGTATATTTCAATTAGTATACTAAATAAACTGTCGTTTTCTAAGGAAGACCTGTGAGAGTGTGAGTTGCTTTATTAAATCTGTCAAAATATCCAACTGCTAGAAAAAATTCTATGTTGAGTATACTCTTTAAATGTGCTAAAAGAAGCACATGGCCATGCATTTCTATGAAAATTATGGGCAATGAAAAAGAACATAATCAAAACGATGAGGCTATGCTTTGGTCTAAAATTTAACATAACTTGATCATGAAATCCAGAGGTGGAAGAAAACTTGGTCACCATCTAATTCAAATGTATTATGTCACAGATGAGGAAAGAGCATTGAGAAGTTGAGTAACTTGCTAAATGTCACACTGATAATGGTTGAACCTGGATTTGATTTCAAGACTTTGGCTGTTAATCAATACTCTTCTTACTGTCCCTCATAACCTGGAAGGACAGTCTTGGCTAGATTTAGATCATCTTTCTCTTTATAATGGGCTCCATATGTCTCTCTCTCTCTCTCTCTCTGTCTCTCTTTCTCTCTCCATCTATCTATACACACACACACACACACATACACAAACACACACACACACACACACACATATATACATATATATCAGGAAGGAAATAATGCTAGATTATAAAATATAGCTTAAAATTCAATACTAGAATTATAAACATTTATAAATGCTTTAAAATTAAAATATTGATACTAGAAAGTAAAAGTCTTGAGATTTGTAATTTGTTCTCTGTACCCACTTTATCACTATATAATCAAATGAGAGTGCTATGATTAAAAAGTTATTAGGCTAGTTACTGTTCTAACCTCAGGCTCAAATTTTTTCATATGCTCCCCTTTTGGTGAAGATTCATGACTAAATGCTCCCAATCTACATAAGGGAAGAACTAATGAAAGTTTAAAAGAATAAAGAGCCTAATCTGCTGACTTCCAGTTTTGAGATGTCAGGCATGAGTTTCTAGAATCTGTTTCAGGAGAATTATAGGTAATGAGGTACCCACTCCTCTACATGTTTACTTCTTCCAATGAGTGGAGAAAAAAAAATGGAATTATTTTTCTATATTTTGGAAAAGAAGTCTAAGAAAAACTTCCTAGAATCTTTTTTTTTCTTCAGAGAGCTGATACTTGGACCAGGAAGGCTGAGTTTCGGCTATGCAAAATATCGTGGTTAATTCTGCAGTTTGAAACTAGAAAAAACAAGAAGTCATGAAGAAAACTCAAAATAAAAAATGCCATTGGGGGCAGAGCCAATATGGAAGGAAAAAGACAGCAACTTTCTTAAGCTCTTTCAGGTTTCCCTCAGAAACAACATTAATCAAGCCTTTAAATGAATTCTGGAGCAAGAGAAACCCACTCAAACATAATGAAATATTTTCTAGCAAGGTCTGCCTTTGGTGGAGTGCAAATGTGCCTAGGACAAGGATTTGAATTTAGCTCATGTTTCTGGGCAGAGTGTGGAGAGAATAGGCAGAGATTCTTAATTATAGGAGAGATATGGAATGGAATCCCCTGACTCAGTAGACCAATAGCCCAGCAGGCCACCTGGGAGGGCTCTAAGCCACCAGTATTTTTAACTCAGAAGACCTCAGCCAACTGAACAAACTGATGTCTTTTTTCGGCTTGAGTGACCCAACCCAGTGAGAAAGCCTCAAGGATTTTCAATGCAGAAAGTCTGAAAGTGGGTCAACACAAGAAACTTTGACAGTTTACAAACAAAATAGAATAAATAAATAGGAAATAGGAGTAAAGTTGAGACTATAAAAGTTACTTTTGAGATAAGGATGAGTAAAACATCATCCCAAAAAAGTATGGCAGAAAAAGTATTACAGTTGCAGAGGAGAATATGAATTGATGTACAGCCCAGAAAGACTCCTTGAAAGAGATTGAGAATGTTTCTAAAAATCAAGTACAAAAATTGGGAAAAGAAAGGTAAGAGAAATTCAGCATTTTGCAAAGGAAAGCACAAAAATAGACTGAAGAAAACAAAATCTTTAAAATTAACTAAAGGGGGCGGCTAGGTGGTGCAGAGGATAAAGCACCTGCTCTGGAATCAGGAGTAACTGGGTTCAAATCTGGTCTCAGACACTTAATAATTACCTAGCTATGTGGCCTTGGGCAAGCTATTTGCCTTGCAAAAAATGAAATGAAATTAATTTAAATTAACTAAAGGGAAAAGATGATGCTAAAGCTAGTTGAAGAAAATAAATCCTTAAAGAATAAATCAGGCCAAATGAAGGCTTATGACACTATGAGACAAAAAAAAATTAATCAAGCAAAAATTTTAAAAAAATGAAAAAATAAAAGAGAATGCAAAAAGCCTTAAATGGAAAATGAACTAACCTGGGAAACAGATGGAGGATTGATAATATAAGTATTAATAGACTATCAGAAAATCATAATCAAAACAATAAAGAGCCTGGACAAACTGCTTTGATAGCCTACAACCAGAAAGTAAGAGTCTTTGAAAAAACCTACCATCTCCTCTTAAAAGGGATCTGTAAATGAAAATGCCAAGAAATACTGTGGTCAATTTTTAGAATTAACAAGTCAATGAGAAAATCTTGCGGACATCCAGAAAACAAAGGAATTCAATTACCAAGGAGCCTCAGGTGGGATTACAATGATCTTGGCAGTATAAAATTAAAGAATTGAAGGGCCTGAAATATGATATTCCAGAGAGCAAAGGAGCTTTCATAACAACCAAGAATCAACTACTCAGCAAAACCAAGCACACTCTTTCATGGACAAAGAAGGACAATAAAGTAAATAAGTGACTTTCAAATTTTCCTGATAAAAAAAGTTGAAGAGGAAATTTGATCTCCAAACATGAGACTCAAAAATACATAAAAAAAGTAAACAGGGGAAAGGAAAAAGAATATTATTCAATGAGATTAAACTGGTTACATCCCTACATCGAAAGTAGATACTGATAAGTCTTGAGAATTGTCTTTCTATTACAGAGTATGCTTAGAAAGTATAGGCATAACTTGATTTTGATGGGAGGATTTTGAAAAAATTAGACATTTAAAAAAGGGATTTATTCATAAGGGAGGAAAGAGGAAACAGAAGGGGGTAAATTACATCATATAAAGAGGCTCAAATGACCAATTACAGTAGAGACAAAGAAGAGAAGGTTTGAGAAAAGTTTGAATCTTAATTTCATCAGATTTGGCTCAAAGAGGGAATAATTTATATATGCAGTTGGGATCAGAAATTTATCATTATCCTCAGGCATTAGGAAGGAAAGGGGGGGAGGAAGCAGGAAATAATAGAAGGAAGTGAAGGAAGAGAAAGGGGGAAGAAAATGGGGGAAGATTGATAGAAAGAGGCAGATTGAGGGAGATGTTATTTAGAAATAAAACATTGATATGTAGAGATAGGTTTAAAGGGAACAAAAGTAGAAATGGACAGGAGACAAGATGGAAAGTAGCAAAAAAATTTGCAATTATAGCTATGAATAGTGGAATGGGACAAACTCTCCCATAAAATGGAATCTGATAGGAGAGTGGATTAAAAACCAAAATGCTACAATATGTTGTTTACAAGAAACACATTTGAACAGAAGTAAATACACAGAGTGAAGGTAAAAGTTTGGAGTAGAATATATATTATGTTTCAGCTGAAGTGAACAAAGCAGGGATGGTAATCATTATTTCAGTAAGAGCAAAAGCAAAAATAGATATCATTAAAATGGCTAAGGAAGAAAATTGCAGCTACCTAAAAGGAACCATAGATAATGAAATAATTTCAGTACTAAACATATATACACCAAAGGATATAGCATCAAAATTCTTAGAGAAGAAGCTAAATGAGTTATAGGAAGATATAGTGAGCAAAAGTCCTGGTGGAGGACCGCAATCTCCCTCTCACAGAATTACTTAAAATTACAAAATTACACAATAAACAAGAAAGAAATTAAGGAGTGTGAATTCTAGAAAAGTTAGACATGATAGACTTCTGGAAATAAATGAATGGGATTAAAAAGATATTATTCCTCTTTTGATACTAGTGTGTGAGACCTACCTAAAAGTAATTATGTATTAGGGCTTTAACAACATCAAAATCATATGAAGAAAGGCAGAAATATTAAATTCATTTTTCAGACCATGATGCAATTCTAATCATGTATAATAAAGAAACTTAGAAAGATAGGCTAAAATTAATTGGAAGCTAAATAGCTCAATTTTAAGGAATGAATGGATCAAACAACAATTTGAAGAAATAATAATTTCATTCAAGATGATGATAATCACAACATATCAAAATATTTAGGATAGAGTTAATGCAGATATTAGAGGAAATTTTATATCTCCAAATGCTAACATGAATGCAATAGATAAAGAGGAGATCAACATACTGGATATGAAACTAAAAACATTAGAAAAAGAACAAATTAATTATCACCAATTAAAAATCCAAATTAGAAATTCTAAAAAATCAAAGGAGAAATTAATAAAATTGAAAGAAAATTATTGAACTAATAAATTAATGAATGAATTAATAACTAATTCATATCAATAATTGCTAATAAATAAAACAGTTGATTTCATGAAAAAAATAAACCTATTTGTTAATTTGATTATAAAAAAAGAAGAAAACCAAATTATCAGTTTCAAAATAAAAAGGATGAATTGCCACCACTGAAGAGGAATTTGAAGTATTAATTCACACCTATTTTGTCCAAATATATGCCAATTAATTTGATAATCTAAGTGAAATGGACATTTAAAAATTAAAATTTGCCTAGATTAGCAGTAAAGGAAATTAAATACTTAAATAATCCAATCTCAGAAAAAAAAAGTATTTGTACAAGCCATCCATTAACTCCCTATGAAAAAAATCTCCAGGGTAGATAGATTCACAAGTGAATTCTATGAACATTTAGAGAACAATTGATTCCAATTCTATATAAACTATTTGGAAAAATAGATGAAGAATTAGTTGTATCAAATTACTTCTATGACACTAAACCAGGAAGAGCCAAAACAGGGAAAGAAAATTGTACACCATTTTCTAATGAACATTGTTGCAAAAATTTTAAATAAGATATTAACTAAAAGATTACGGTAATTTATTTCCAGGCTAATATTATATTGATTAAGTAAGATTTATACCAAGAACTCAGATTGGTTCAATATTAGGAAAAGTGCTAGCATAATTGTTCACATCACTAAAAAAACCAACAGGAAGCATATTATTATATCAATAGATGCTGAAAAAGTTTTTCAACAAAATATAGCCCACATTTCTGTTTTAAAACTCTAGAGAACATAGAAATAAATGGAGTTTTCATTAAAATTATAAGCAGTATTTATCTAAAGCCATCAATAAGCATCATTTGTAATGGGGATAAGCTAGATATATTTCCAATAAGATCTGGGGGGGGGGGTGGGTGAAACAAAAGATACACATTATCACCACTAATATTCAATATCGAAGTAGAAATGTTAGATTTACTAATAAGAGAAGACAAATATTGAAGGAATTAGAATAGGCTATGAGGAAACAAAACTCTAACTCTTTGTGGATGATATAATGGTATACTTAGAGAATCCTAGAAAATAACTAAAGAATTAATTGAAACATTTAGCAACTTTAGTAAAGTTGTCTGATACAGAATAAACACATATAAATCATCAGCAATTTCTATATATATTTTCAACAAAGCATAACACCAAGTCATACAAAGAGACATTCCATTTAAATTAACTATAGACAACTTAAAATACTTGGAAATCTACCTGCCAAGACAAACCCAGAATATGAAAAACAGGACAAAAACACTCCAAAACAAATAAAATCATATATAAATAATTGGACAAATTGTTTGTGGCTCATGTGTATGTTGAAATTATATAATAAAAATGACAATTATACCTGAATTAAATTATTTATTTCAGTGCTGTAGCAATCAAATCATCAAAAATTATTTATTGATCAAGAAAGATAGCAACAAAATTCATCTGAAGGAATTAAAGAAAAATGCAGAAGCATACAGTTTAACTATGTCAGATCTAAAAATTATATTATAAAACAATAGTCATCAAAATTGGTACTGGTTAAGAAATAGAATTATGGATCAGTGGAATAGATTAGGTATAAAAAAAGAGATATGATGATAGAAATCTACTGTCTGATAAACCCAAAGACTCCATCTTCTAGAATAAAAGTCTTTAATGAAAAAAACTATAAAATAGTGTTGTAGAAAATAGACACAGACCAGTATCTAACACCCTATAACAAGATAAGTTTGAAATAGGTATAAAATTTAGACATAATGATAAATGGTCAAAGGATATGAAACAGGAAGTTCTTGGATGAAGAAATGAAAGTTATCTATAATCATACAAAAATGCTCTAATTCACTATTGATTAGAGAAATTAAATTTGTAACCACTCTGAGAACCAACTCACACTTATCCAAATATCCAATATGACAAAAAAGGGAAAATGATCAATATTGGATGGAATGTGAGAAAACTGGAATGGTAGTGCATTGTTGGCAAAGTTGAGAACTGATCCAAACTCTCTGGAGCTACATCTAAAAGGAAATATAATTGTGCATACCTTTTGATCCAATAATACCACTATCTAATCTGTAATCCCAAAAGATCTCGAAAAGGGGTAAAAAACCACATGCACAAAAATATTTATAGCAGTTATTATTCTAAGTGGCAAAGAAAATAGAGATAACCCAACTATTGTTGAATGGTCTAAACAATTTATGGTATATGAATTGTTATAAAGTAACAATAATATATATGTATATATATATATATATTATATAATATATATATACAATAACAATGCATTTGTGTGATGATAATCTATAAATGGATTTGCTCATCTCAGAATTGCAATGGTAAAAAATCAGTTCCAACAGATTTATGATGGAAAAGTAGTGGTGAGAAGTAGTTATGGAGTTTGAAGATAGACCAAAACTTACTATTTACAATTTTAAAAATTTGTTTTATAATTCTTTCCCTTCCATAGTTTTTTTGTTCTGATTCTTGTTTCACAGCATGATTAATATGGAAATATAGTTAACATAAATTATATATGTAAATCCTATATTAAATTGTCCTCTATCAGGAGAGAGGAAGGGATGGAGGAAAAACGTGAAATTCAAAACCATACAAAAATTTTTATTGAAAATAATATTTGTTTGTAGTTGGAAGAATAAATAAAGTAATTAATTTGAAAAAAAAAATGAACTTCAAGAGAAAGAGTGTGCTACAGTGGAAAGAATGTTGGATTTAGAGTTATGTCAGCTGTGTTCAAATTCCAACTCTGACACTAAGTACGAGCATTGAAAAATATTTAACCTCTCTGTGTCTGCCTTCCTCAATCTGTATCGAGTTAAATTGCATAACCTTTTAAAGGTCCTCTCAATTCTATCTCTTTGAGCTACAAACATTTATATGAGCAAAAAAGAATGAAAACTAGCCACTAGGTAGTCATTGTACTCTATAGGCAATTATTATGTATGTCTTTTCCTCTGACATTAAAATGACATTAACATATAAAATGTTAATTGATAAAATTGCTATTTCATGCCCCCCCCAAGTCCCTCTACCTCCAAAAGCAATACTGTCTGAAACATATCCCCCTATCAATTCTCTTTTAGTCTACAAACTTGCTCATATTTCCCCAATTCTCAAAAAAAATTGATCTTAATTGATCACTCACTTCCCACTATTGTCCTATATCTGTTTTGCTCTTTGTGGCAAAAAATTCCTGAAAAGACTTCCACTATCCCTTTGCTCATTCTCTTCTCACCCTCTTACAACTTCACTTGCATCCTCAAATATCCCACAAAAACTACTCTCCAAAGTCACCAGCTACTTCTTAGTAGATTCCAATAATCTTTTTTTCCATCTTCAGTCTTGATCTCTGAACTGATATCAGCACACACTCTCACAAATAAATGCATACATCCATACACATAGAATGCTATATATCTATATATCTTTCGATGTTGCTCAATTATTTATGTTGTCTAGATTAGTTTTTTTTCACAGATTGGTAATATTTCATTGTATTCATATACCACAACTATTTAGGTATTATCCAACTGATGGGCATATAAGTTCTTAGGTACTGCTAAAAAAAAGCACTGCTATTAAATTTTTAGCATATCTGGCATTTGTCTATCTCTACCATCTCTGTGATACATGCCTTACAGTGAGAGATCTGTCTTAAATGAAAGATGTTTGTGTGTGTGTGTGTGTGTGTGTGTGTGTGTGTGTGTGTGTGTGAAATAGTCAAATATGTGTGTGTGTGTTTTAAATATATATTTCTGTAGCAACTGGCTAAAACATTCATCTATTTCAGAAAAGTCTCCTTTTGATCAGATCAAAGAATAAAAGGGATGGACTAGGTTCAACTTTACACTGAGACACCAAAATAGACCTGAGTGCTTTGAGATGACTCCCTTAATTGAAAAACAGAACAAGGGTTTGCCCAACTCCATTAATTACGTCTCCATGGGTGCCTTTGCCTTGATGGGTTTTTAAACTCTCCTTTTATTGGAATGTGTCCCCTGCCTGCTCCTAACTCTTCTGGATCTCCCTGCACCTCTTGCCCACTTCCCACTCTACAACAAGAGGCCTAACCCTTCTTTGATTAGACAAGCCAGAGGTAATGTTTCAGATCACACCTCCCAATGGAAGTTGGACCTAAACCACACCTTCCAGCCTGTGCTAGTCTTCTAAACTTAGAGAAATATCAGTAAATGTGCTCTGCATTCTATGAAAGGTAAAAGCTGACTAACTGACATTTCCCCTCAAAATATACTTAAGCATAGTGTCTTACTTTCTTCCCCTGGGGAATCCTTAACTTGAACCTGTAATAAAGATGTCATTGGAATTCTGATCCTTCCAGATAAAACTAAGCTCCTACAGTAAGCTTCTAAGTATACCTAAAAAATGCTATGAGTTGTGGTGTGTGAACTCTCTATGGTACAACTCCTTAATTTTCTGTCAATAAATATTAATGCTCACAGAACAACCCTAGGAGTACATTCTGTAATAGAACATCTTCAATGTGGGGAGCTTATTAAAGCAGTACATAGATAGAACGTATCCCACTTTGGATGATTAAATTCACTGACCTTAGACACTTTGTCAGGGCTCCTCTGTTCCAATTTAATTCTCATTTTTATCTTGAAGGAAAGAGATGTTAAGTATTCTACTGCATGGGCAGAATGTTTCCTTGGTGCCATTTTATGGTATTTGTCATCCTCCCTGACATTATCAAATGGATTGACATTTTAAATATTTGCAGTGCTCAGCGGGCACTAATTCAGCAAAGGTGAGCTGTGAGCTTCCTACATTGTGGCACAGCAAGTGATGTGTGTCTGTTTAATCACAGTTGTAGAAACAAGATCAAATGGCACTGAGTTGTTAAATTTATAAAATTGCTGGCACAGCAGATTACCTGAAGGGTCTCTTCTAAGGAGAAGTTAAGTAATAAAGGGGTAGCTTGGGTCATTGACAGACCTTAATCCATTAACTTGACCATACCTATTAATCTACCTGAGAAGTGAGTGGTCACCCTGGGGTAGACAGTTTGTCCATACCATTAACAGATTACTATACCCCTTGGCTTCTGTCTAATTGTATGGTGAGACTGGACTTCTCTTTACCCAAAACCTTCTTTAATACTTTATGTTCCAGTTTTATTTTTTTATGATTGTTGAGGAACTCTACTTTTCTGAAAAAGGAAGTAATATTTTCTTGATACTACTTTTGAATATTGGTACCATGATAGAATGCCAGAACTGTAATAAAAAAAAAATAAAACAGCCCTCATGATTTTTTGAAGTTGCTGAAAATTGGAAATATAATGAATATCTATAGCTTGAGGTATAGCTAAACAAGTTTTGGTACATGAATGCAATATATTAGAAATGATAAATATAAGCAATATTGAAACACATGAAAAGACATATGAAACAATGTTAAGTGAAATTAGCAGAATCAATAAAACAATATAAATGACAAAAATAATGTAAATGAAAAGAACAATGACCACCACAATAGAAAAAAGATAAATAAATATTATATAATCATTGTACCACAAAGAAAAGATTTGAGAATGCACTTGTTTGCTTTTTGTACATTGGTGATGACTATTACGTACGCAATACTCCATATTATATCAGATTTTACTAAATTACAATTTTCCTTAGTTTTTTGGGACATGGAGCTCTGTGAGAGATATTCATATACACACATCTATTCACATATGTATATAAACAAATTAAATACATTAAATGCATGCATATGTGATATAAATTCAAAAGACAACAATAAAATATAAAAAAAGTAAAAAAGAAAGAAGTCTGAAAGATAACTAAACTCTAATCCTTAGTAGTCATAAGATTATAGTTGTCAGTTAATTTTTCTAAGTCAGTTTTCTTCACTAGAAGATGTTAATTAAATTCAGCTTGATAAACACATACTGAGCATGTCCCAAGGGCTAATTTTTAAAACATGATGCTAGATTCTGAGTATGTGAAGTAAATACAACAAAGTTGCTGCTTTTAAGCATCTTAAAATCTAATTGGGAAGACTAGTACACAATCACTATACAAAGAAGAATGACATAAACCAAAAGAAGATGTTCACAAAGTAATTTGGATGAGACATTTGAGGAGGGGATGTGAATTTTCATATGGGATTGAAGGTGGGTGGTAGAATCAAGGAGATGGTATATAGGTTAGGTCTTGAAAGAAAGAGAAAAGAGGTATTCCAGGCAAGAGGAAAAGTATGAGTACCAGCAAAGAGATAGAAGGCAGAGTAAGAATGGAGGGGGTGAGGTGATGTTAGTGTTGGGGAAAGATCATTGAAAATATAGTTTAATTGAAATGTAAGGTATTTGGAGGAGAAAAGTATGACTTAAGGAAAAACAGGTTGGTAAGAAAGAACATTGGGGGAGCTTTAACAAGGTAATTTATAATTTATAATTAATAGTAAGTATGATATAGTAAATATATATTGTAATATAATTATAATATAATAATTTATAATTAAGAAAATATCACTTTGGGTTTTGTTGAGAATGAGATTGAAACCCTACTCAACAGTTAGAAATACATAAATCTCTGATTATAGGTTTGAATTGAGTTGGAAAACTGGGATTCATTTACAACAAGATTATGCTTAAAGACTTAGCAATAGATGAAGTCACCAAAGAAAAGGGCTAATTTGGGCAAGAAGAGAATCGAACTCAGAACTTTGGGACAAATTCATTTTCAATGAATTGGAAAATGAGAAGTCAAGAGAATATAATTTGACTTTTTATATATGGATAATGTATTCATTTGGCATTATATTAATTAGGCAGAGATGACTGAACACTGACTATATTGCATTGGCAACATTCATGAGGACTGCTGAATTAAAATGTAATTGGAAAATATTTAACAAAACAAATAAAAATAGAATAGAAAATTGGAAATATCAGTTTGTTATTTTCTAAGTCAATATAAAGTCTGCAGGGATTCTTATTTAAGGTTTAATGACTCTCATTTCTATTTGATATTACTGGTATTAGGTATAGGTCTAAATCTAACTTTTCTAGATTTTTATTCAATTATATTGAACCTGTTTACTTTGGAGGGAGGGGCTCAAATAGTGAGTCTTTTCACCAATGGTCTTTGATTTTATTGAATAATAATATGCTATTACATTTTTACTCCCATATATTGTATATCCAAAATGTTGTACTAAATGATGTCTCTTTTTATGATAGTACCATTTTAATGATCTCTGTTTTATAATGCAGCTTGAAATCTGATGTTGAAAGATTCCTCTTTTCTTATTTTTTTTCATTATTACCCTTATATATTTGTGAATTTTCCCCATATGAATCTTGTTTTTAATTTTTCCAGTTTATATTTTGGACTTTAATTGACCCAATGAATAGCTAAATAAATTGAGGATTTTATTTTAATATATTTTCTTTCAAATGTTCATGAGCCATCATTGTTTTTTCAGTTATTTAAGTCTCTATTTCTTCAAAGATGGATTTGTAGTTAGATTCATATAATTCCTGGTTGATTCTTCATAGATATGTTCCCAAATATTTTTTTAAATGTTGAAAGATTTTCAAAGAAATATCACTTTCTAGCTCTTCTTGCTTGTTTCTATTGATATAGATAGACAGATAGATAGATAGATAGATAGATAGATCGATAGATGAAATCTGTCTACATATATATATATGAATAAATGTTAATGTAATTTGTGGATTTATTTTATTTACTGTAACTTTTCTAAAGTAATAAAATATTCTAATTAATTTTACCTAATTCTCCAGAATCCATTCATATACTATTATAACATCTGCCCAAAATGATAATTTTGTTTCATCTCACCTTAATCACTAAATTTATTTTTCCTTGTTTTTTTTTGCTATAGAATTTTCTAGAATGATGGCAAATTGTAAGTAGTAATGATTTTTTGCTTTACTCCTGAACGTATTAGAAAGGATTTTAACATTCTTTGATTCAATGTGATATATGGTCTTGATATATATGGACAATAATTGGTATATTAAGAAATGGTCCCTTTATTCCTAAGATTTCTGGAGTTTTATAAAATAATTGTTCTATTCTGTCAAGAACTTTCTTAGCATCTTTTAATAAATTTTATGGCTTTTATGATTTATTTGGTTAATATGATTTATTATATTTATAGTCTTCCTTTGGTAGAACTAACTTTGTGTAGTTGCTATATTTCTGTTTTGTCCATTATTCCCAAAGACCATAATAAAAAAGAGGTGAGGCCATGACAAGCACATGAATTGGATTTGATTAAGGGGGTATTGTGCTAAGTCACTAGCCTCACTTTCTCCTCTGTGGTCATCTGAGTCCTGTGATCTCATATAAATTAGGACAACTGGAGATGGTCCTAGATGTGAGACCATCAGGGTTAAGTGAATTGCCCAAAGTCACATAGTAAGTGGTAATTGTCTGAGACCAGATTAGAACTCCCATCCTCCTGACTCCAAGGCTAGTGCTCTATCCAGTACACTGCCTAGCTGATAAAAAAAAAAGCACATTGATCATATCTTTTTTGATAGGTTATATAAATGATTTGTTAAAATTTGATTTAGAATGTTTCAATCAATATTCCTTAGGGATATTATATATATGATTTTTTTTCTGTTTTGTCTGCAATGTTTTGCTGTTTAGTCATTTCAATCACATCTGACTCTTGACGACTTCATTTTTTTTTAAATAAAGATGCTGCAGTGAGTTCCCATTTCCTTCTCTAGCTTATTTTATAAATGATGAAACTGAGGCTAACATGCCTGAGACCAGTTTTGAACTCATGAAAAATAAGACCTTCTAACTCCAAACCCAGGGCTCTATCGATTTTACCACCTAGCTAACCTAACTTGCTAGGTTAAGATCAATAAGAAAACTGTATTTTTTTAAAAAAGGGATTTGAAAGGTATCATTTTCTAATTATGATAAATTATTTATCTAATATTAGAGTACTTGCAATATTTGAAAGAATTAACCTGTAAATCCATATATTTGGAATTTGGTTTCCTCTATTTTGGGAGTTCATTTATGTGTAATTTAAATTATCTAGTATCTTATTACACACTGGATATTTTGTTTCTTTTAAGTCTGCATCTGTTTCTTATATTATCAGTTTTGTTAGCATGTAATTAGGCAAAATAGTTTTTGATATTTTCCTTTCATTTTTTCAAATGTCATACATTCTCTTTCTCAATTTTGTTAATAAATTTTTATCTCCTTAACAAAACAGATTAGCTAACTTTATTTTATTACTTCCAAAACAAATCCCAAATTTATCAGATTAATGTTTTTTTTTTTCTTTAGTTATGTTATTCTCTTCTTTAATATTAAAAATTTTTACTTTGCTCCTTTGGTAATTTTTTTTAATTTTTTCAATTATTTAGTTGCATGTAATGATTTAGTTTCTTTCATGTTAATGAAACCATTAGAGATATAATTTTCTATCTCAAAGTTATTTTAGCTGTATTTCATAACTTTTAGTAGGTAATCTCATTATTATCATTTTTTGGAAATTTTCTATTTCAATACTTCATTATTTAACTCAGTAGTTCTTTTTTTAAGTTTTTTGCAAGTCAAAGGGGTTAAGTGACTTACCCAAGGCCACACAGCTAGGTTATTATTAAGTGTCTGAGTCTGGATTCAAACTCAGGTACTACTGACTCCAGGGCTGGTGCTGTATCCACTGTGCCACCTAGCCACCCCATCAGTAGTTCTTTAGAATTATCTTATTTAGTTTCCATTTTAAAAATTGTTTAGGCGATCTTTGAAATATTTACAATTTCTTTGTGTTACATGAATGATATGTCTGCTATTTCTGCTTTTCCGCATTTTTGTTGAAGTCTTTGTGTCCCAATATATGAACAATTGTAAAAGAGCTATGTACAACTGAAATTAATATTTTTTTCTATTCCCATTCAGAACTCATAGAACCCAATAAATTCTAACTTTTTAGAGATAATTTTTTTTTGCTTCTAGAAATGCCTTGTTTTGTTTATTTTTGGATATAATTTGTCTAGGTTGGAAAATAACACAAAGTCTTCCAACTATTATAGCTTTTTTCCCTGTCCAATTTGATTAATTTATGATAGGCATTTAAAACTAGTCTATTAGGCACCGTGTACTCAATAGCAAATATAGTATATTCACTTAATATAATACTATGGAAACTGCAAAAGATCACATAAAAGCATTTTTTAAATTACTAATATAAGATAAATAAAATAAAATAAATAAAGGAATGGAGAGATTTCATTTGAAAGGCCAAAGAGAAGATAAAAACACTACTCTGATATTGATGGAAGTATTGATTGTTCCAAATATTCTGAAAACATTTAGAGCTATTTGAAGAAAAGGATCAAATTCTGTATATAGATTTTTATAAAGAAGATTCAACAATTTTGCCATATGTATTACAACATAAGAAGCACAATCAGAAAGAAGCAGTTGAGACATGTTTATATTTCCTTTTCATTGAAATATGGAAAAAAAATTATATTTTATATCTATCAGTTTGTAATCTGTCATTTATTTTTCTATCACTTGCATATTTTTTATTTATCTGCTTCCCTATTACCCCCAGTCTCCATATTTCCTCCTTAAATTCATCCAAAAACCAAAGCTGTTAAATAATGAAAGATTGCTATTATTAATGTTGTTGTTATATTGCTATTATGGAATATTCATTTCATTGGTAGAGGAAGTTCTTTTTAAAGAATTTACTCTATCAAGACCAATTGATAACTTCTCTGAAATTTATATTCTTAAAGAATAATACAGGTCATTGAGAGATTATAGATTTGCCCAGCATTACATAACTGATATGGGTCTGTTTCTTACCTCACTCTGTATACTGCTCTTCATTGACTATTCAAAGTTTTCTTTCATCAACCAAATAAAAATATTAGAATTAAACTTCAAGTGTAACAGTTAATAACCTTAAAATATGTAAAGAAAGGACATGCAAGTGCATAAGTCCCTGTTTCCATTGAAAACCAACTAGGAAATATTTCTTTCAGCAAGTATATTGAACTCTTTGTATGAAGGCAATAGAAAACATAGGAAGTTAACAGCAATTCCTTTAGTGTCTTTTGGAAATTTGCTCTTCAAGTGTTTCTTTTTTTTTGCAAGGAAATGAGGTTAAGTGGCTTTCCCAAGGTCACACAGCTAGGTAATTATTAAATATCTGAGGTCACATTTGAACTCAGATCCTTCTGACTCCAGGGTCAGTGCTCTATTCACCTGTCACCTAATTATTCATTGACCTTTCAAGTTATTTGAATATGTGAACTGTTTTCAAGTGTGTCCATCACTGCTAAAGCTTAGGATGCATGAGACTTTTTTTTTACCCCCATTTGCTTTTCTCTTAAGTACTAAAGGTATTGACAATAAGTATGCATTAGAATGTAAACAAATAATGAAGTGTTCAGCCTCAAAGGAAAAAAGGAGGAAAAGAAGGAAGTAAAAGAGGAAGGAAAGAAGGGGAAAGGAAAATTCATGGACATCTATAACTATCAAATACATTCCAGAGAAGGCATTTTTCTGGCTTTACAATATTTTAATATTCACTAATTCATTATATTCAATAAATCTAGAAGTAGTTAAAATGAAAATTTTCTGAGAAACTGAAGATGGATGACAAGTAGGTATATTGTTTTCATCCTGTAATTATATTTTTCACTTTGACTGGATGATCAGTGTTCTGAAGTCTTCTTCATTCTGTATCTACACATACCTGTTTATTTTTTCCCTCATTTTCTGTGAGATATCTCTTCCTATTTTTCTCTAATGAGGTACACCCCCATGCTGTCAATCACTTTTTTTTGTGGAAGTAACTAAAGCATTCCGTCCATCATTTTAAAAAAATAAATGAAATTGACTATAGACTCTAGAAGTCTCATTAAGCTGAATATTTCACTCCATATACTTTCAAAGAATTAGATCCAAACCTTTCTGATAGCTGGTAGGAGGGATCCTTTCCCTGGGGCACAAAATGTACTATCAATCCCAGGAAGACTTGCTGTGGCTGCATAATAAAAGCAGATACAGTGATGGACCTGAATAGCTAGAAAGCATGTGAGAGTTATTTCTCTGCCCCTTTAGTCAGAGGACATTGGTCCCTCCACTCAACTGCCTTACAGCAGCTGCTTTATGAATTAATAAACCTCACAATGAATATGCACCCGTCTCCACATTAATAATTCACGTATTCCTCAATCAGGGAGCTACATATGCAGCCCAGAAAATCGAGATTAGGCTGATCTTAGTTCTTATTTGGTGAGCCAAGACAAAAGAAAAAAAAGGAAAGCATTATTTTTTTTTCTCCCAACTAGTCAAGTGAAACTGGATTCTATAGAATGTGAAGATGAAGAAAAAGTAAAATATGGCAACACTGACATATGTCCCTTTAAAACTCCCAAATACTCTTTGGGGACTAGACCTGAGATTTTAGTGATGTCAAGAATTTAGTCATCTTCTTTGCTGACTGGGAAACAGAACTGTCAAATACCTGGCTTTCACTTTGCCCAGCTAAGAATACAACAGAAATTTAAATTAATAGAACCAGAGATGTGTAGAAAGTCAAAAAAGGCAGATACTAACTAGACCTTGTATATAGTCCAAGGATCCAGGAGTTGAAGTGAAGAGACTTCTCCAATGAAACAAGTAACAAAGCTCAGAAAAGCAAAACCCAGATCCTGGAATCACAACATGTTAGAGTTAAAAAAGGGCCCTAAAGACTACAGAAGATCCTTTGTTTTGCAAATGGAGAAAATGAAGTACAAAGAAGGAAACAGAGACAGGGATGCACAGATAGAAGGTTGCAGAACTGGATTTTTCCCAGATGCACTATCATCTTTTTTGGATCTTGTATCTAGTGCTAGGTCTATTAAACCATGGTCATTAAACCTATTAGAATATGATTAACTTTAGTGAGTATTCTTCAATATTTAAATGATTTAAAGAAATATAACATTATATTATTTAATGGTTTATAACTCACTTTCCTCACAACCTCTCCATATGAGGAAAGTACTATTGGCATTAGCCTCATTTTACAGATGAAGAAATTGTGGCTCAGAGAGAATAATTGACTTGCTAAGGATCACACAGATAGTAAGTGGCAAAGCTGTGATTGTAGCCCAGGTCTCTTCTTACTCCAAGTCCAGCATTTTTTCTGTAGGACCAGTTACCACATTCATTTTATGAAATTTACTAATGCTTACTTTGTTCTTGGAGATGGCTTTTGTTAAACTTATACGATGTAACAGGCATTATTTTATAGAATGAACTGTGGATTGATTTCTTTGATAGCAAACTGAGATGTGCAGTTTCAAAATGTAGTTGGCCTTTGAATTTCCCCCTCTGACAAGAAATATGATTGCTGTTGGCCTTTACTTGAAATGTATAACTGTAATGGGGTCTAGTGTTATCTGGTGAATATTGATGTTATAACCCCTTATTAAACTTGTGTGATCATGCTGATGGGAACTGGATAGTTGGAGTTCTTTCAATACTTGAAAAAGATTAAATCCTGTGTTTAAATTATCCATTGGTGAAATCTCATTTTCTCAGAGGAGAAAATTCCTTTCAAACCCTTGGAAGTTTTAGCGTGGGGATTCAGACTTCTGATATCTATTCAACTGAGATTTCTGAGATACTTTCTGGCTCCAAAATTCTATGATACTGTGCTCAAGTATTGTTATCCCCTCATCAAACAGAGGAAGAAAACATACCAAGCTCCCTCCACATCTCCCCTTCAAAACATGCATTTTAAAATTCTCAGAGACAAAAACTCTCATTTCCTGAAATGCGACAAATACAGGTAATTTTAAGTATATATGACAGAGTTGGAAGGGAAGAGTCTACTGGAAACTTCTGGACACAACTTGATGCTGTACTTTTGTCTCTGTGATGAGTGCTGAATATCTAGTTCTAGTTTTTTTCCCAAGTCTGGCCTGTCAACTTATGCTCCTTAGTATGCCTTAGATAGATGAGTTTATAGCTGCTGTCTGCACTGTAAAATACCTTTACTGTGTGGTTAGAAACTAAAAATGAATTTATATATACATATGAATATACCCTACATATACACACAAGTGAATATATATTCATCCATACATATACAGACATATATCTATACATAGATGTTTGTATTTATGTATTCACACATTTAAAACACTTAGTAAATTGTTTTTCATTTATGTATATGAATATATACTTATATATGTATACATGAATATGAAATACTTCATTTCTTCATTTTCCAAAACCTTAAACCTCACTTTTCCTTTTTTTATATATAATTTAATATATTTTTACAGTCTCATTTCTCCCAGTATTCTACTCTCTCCCAGTGAACAATTCCATGTAATTAAAAAAAAAGTTTTAAATTATTAAAGTGAGGCAGCTAGGTGGCACAGTGGATAGAGCACCAGCCCTGGAGTCAGGAAGACCTGAGTTCAAGTCTGACCTCAGACACTTAATAAATACCTAGCAGTGCCTTGCAAAAACAACAAACAAAAAGAAAAAAGAAAAATGAAAGAATTAAAGGACAAGGAAAAGAAGAAAAAAAATCAGTAGCAGGGAAAAGATATAGAGAATTATGAATGTAGTAGAAACAAAATCTGTCTGTTAAGTCTTGTTAAATGACTGGAAGTTTCTTGCTCTTGAGATGTAAATTGACTAGAATTAGAATCATTAATGTAGCAGAAACAAAATCTGTAATCTTAAATGCTGTTAAATCTTGTTAAATGGGTGTAGGTTCCCCAGTCATGGCATGTAAATAGACTCCCATTGTTTCATTGTTTAAAGTAAAATTTGTATTCTGATCTCCTCAGTCTTCAACCCTCTACCTAATTCCAGTCAGTGGAGGGTGGGGGAATTCACCTTTTGCCCTCTGGATAAATGTCAAGACCATAAAATCTGAGCTGGACCTCTGCTCAGGGCCAATCACCTCTTGCCCTCTGGCCCAGTCAACTCAGCTTGACTGTTCTTTTACCTCTGTCTCTCTCATTACACATCACTTCCTTTTGTGTTGTAACTTCTTTAATAAATCTCTATTTTCTTCCACACCTGCTTTCCCAGGTTTCAGAATTATTCTTCACAGGCAATAATCAAACTCAGGCAAGCAACTACAGAAATGATTGACATACCAAAAATTCAGAAAATATGTTGTGTAACGCATTCTTGGACCTCTCACTACTACAATAGAGTAAGAACTATAGGATAATAAATGTCAGAGTAGATGCTAACTAGTATTAGTATAAGAAGTTCTCTCACCTAGATTTCCCCTAAACAAACAAAATTATAGGATTAATTCTTTCCCTCCCTTCAAACCCCTCCCTTCCCCCCAAAAAAATTACATGATGACATTTCCAACTTAAAGACCTCTTGGAAGAGCTCAAAGAGACTAATAAGAAGAATGGAGAAAAGAAATGAGAGTCATGCAGAATAATTATGAAAAACTGACTGAAGAAAACAATAACTTTAAAAATAAAATTGGCCAAATGGAAAAAAGAAATCAACTCCTCTAAAAGTAAAATTAACCAATTAGAAAATGAAACACAAAAGCTAACTGAAGAAATCAAAACTCTAAGAATTAGAAATAGACAAATGGAAACTAATGACTCTATGAGACTTCAAGAATTCATTAAACAAAACCAAAAGCCTGAAAAATAGAAGGAAAAAGTAAAGTATCTTGGCAATATATCTTACTTTGAAAAAAAATCCAGGAGAGATAATTTACAAATTATTAGTCTATAGTAAAGCCAGGAGTAGAAAAAGAATTTGAACAATATCATAAAGGATAATATGAAAACTGCCCTAATATTCTGGAACAAGAAGATAAAATAGTGCTTGAGAGATACTATTGATCAACCTCAGAAAAAGATCCCCAAATAAAAACTCCAATTGCAGCCAAATTTCAAAATTCTCAACTTAAGAAGAAAATATTGCAAGTTGCCAAAAAAGAAACAATTTAAATACTAGTGAGCCACATTCAGGCTTACACAGTACTTATCAGCTACAAAACTGAAGAAAATCAGAGTGCCTAGAATATAATGGAGGGCAAAGGATTACAAATAATCAACAACTCTGAAAAATTCAGCATATTCTCACAGGGAAAAAAATGAATTTTCAATGAAATAGAGGACTTTCAAAGTTATCTGATAAAAAAAACAGAACTGAACACATCTTCAAACATAAGACTCATGAGATGTGTAAAAAGGAAATTGGAAAGAAAAAAAAAGTTGATTAATACAACTAAAAAAAGTTAATCAATAAGCCTACACGAGAAGATAATACTTGTAATTCTTAAGAATTATATTTCTCTTAAGACAGAGGAAAAGAACATAATTAGAGAGAAGATGTGGATATATTTTGTTCATGTTGTGTTAGTTTATGTTAGCCTATGAGATGTGCATATCTAATGGGACACTTGGAAGAAAGTACTCAGAGAGTAGGAATATAAATAGATCATGAGGTGATGCTACTTTAGCTCATACTTTTTATTGGAAAGTTGAAGACACTATTTATTCATTTATCTTATTTATTTTGAGTTTTACAATTATTACAATTTTCTTACTTCCCTCCCCGTACCACCCACAGAAGGCAATTTGCCATTCTTTACATTATTTCCAAATTGAATGTGATGAGAGAGAAATCATATCTTTAAGGAAGAAACATCAAGCATAAGAGATAGTAAGATCAGATAATAAGATGTCAGTTATTTTTCTAAATTAAAGGTATACTTTGGTCTTTGTTCAAACTCCACAATTCATTCTCTTGATACAGAAGGTACTCTCCAATGCAGACAGTCTCAAATTGTCCCTGATTGTTGCACTGATGGGTCGAGCATGTCCATCGAGGTTGATCATCGCTGCCATGCTGCTGTGGAAGTATACAATGTTTTCCTGCTTCTGCTCCTCTTACTCAGCATCAGATAATGTAAATCCCTCCAGGCTTCCCTGAATTCCCATCCCTCCTGGTTTCTAATAGAATAATAGAATAATACCACAGTTTACTAAGCCATTCCCCAATTGAAGGACATTTACTTGATTTCCAATTCTTTGCCACCACAAACAGGGCTGCTATTAATGTTTTTGTACACGTGATGTTTTTACCCTTTTTCATCATCTATTCAGGGTATAGAAGCAATAGTAGTATTGCTGGATCAAAGGGTATGCACATTTTCCTTGCCCTTTTGACATAGTTCCAAATTTCTCTCCAGAAAGGTTGGATGAGTTCACAGCTCCATTAATAATGTAATAGTGTCCCAGATTTCCCACAACCCTTCCAACAATGATCATTGACTTTTCTGATTATATTGACCAGTCTGAGAGGTATATTGTGGTAACTCAGAGAATCTTTAATTTGCATTTCTCTAATAAGTAACGATTTAGAGCAAATTTTCCTATAACTATTGACTACGTTGATCTCCTCACCTGTAAATTGCCTTTGCATATCCTTTGACCATTTGTCATTTGGGGAATTTTAGAAATGAGTCCTTTGTCAGAAACATTAGTTGTAAAGATTGTTTCCCAGTCTACTAGGTTTTTTCCTGATCTTGGTTACAGTGGTTTTGTCTTTGCAAAAGCTTTTTAATTTAATGTAATCAAAATCATCTAGTTTGTTTTTAGTGATGCTTTCCATCTCTTCCTTAGTCATAAACTACTTCCCTTTCCATAGATCTGACAGGTAAACTACTCCTTGATTTTCTAGTTTGCTTATATTATTGATTTTTATGTCTAAATCCTGTATTGATTTTGATCTTATCTTGTCATAGGGTGTGAGATGCTGACCTAATCCAAGTTTCTTCCACACTAACTTCCAATTTTCCCAAAAGATTTTATTGAAGAGAGAGTTTTTATCACAATAGCTGAATTCTTTGGGTTTATCAAACAGCAAATTACTATAATCATTTCCAGCTATTTCACCTAGTCTATTCTACTGGTCCACCACTCTATTTCTTAGCCAATACCAGACAGTTTTGATGACTGATGCTTTATAATATAATTTCTGATCAGGTCAGGCTAAGCTACCTTCTTTTGTAGATTTTTTCATTGAATTCATGGAAATTCTTGACTTTTTATTTCTCCATATGAATTTACTTAGAACTTTTTATAACTCAGTAACATATTTTTTGGAATTTTGATTGGTAGGGCACAAAACAGGAAGTTCAATTTTGGGAGAATTGTCATTTTTATCATATTAGCTCTACCTGTCCATGAACAGTTGATGTTTGCTCAATTATTTAAATTTGATTTCATTTGTGTGAGAAGTGTTTTGTAATTGTTTTCAAAAAGTTTCTGAATCTGCCTTGGAAAATAGACTCCCAGGTATTTTATATTATATGGAAAAGTTGAGGGTTTATGAGGGTTTATTTTTATATCCTGCCAATTTGCTAAAATTGCTAATTGTTTCCCATTACTTTTTTGAATGATTTTTTGGGATTCTCTAAGTACCCCATCATGTCATCTGCAAAGAGTAAGAGCTTTGTCTCTTCCTTCCCAATTCTAATACCTTCCATTTCTTTTTCTTCTCTAATTGCTGGTTAACATTTCTAATATGATATCGAATAGTAGTGGTGATAATGGGAATTCTTGTTTCACCCCTGATCTTATTGGGAATGCCTTTAGCCATTGAATATAATGCTTGCTGATGGTTTCAGATAGATACTGCTCATTATTCTAAGGAACAGTCCATTTATTCCTACACACTCTAGTGTTTTTAGTAGGAATTGGTGGTGTATTTTGTCAAAAGCTTTTTCAGTATCTATTGATATAATCATATCATTTGAATTGGTTTGTTATTGATATAATTAATTATACTTACAGTTTTCCTAATATTGAACCAACCCTGCATTCCTGGGATAAATTCCATTTTGTCAAAATGTATTATCCTAGTGATAACTTCTTGTAATCATTTTGCTAAGATTTTATTTATGATTTTTGCATCTATATCCATCAGGGATATAGGTCTATAATTTTTTTTCTCTGTTTTAACTCTTCCTGGTTTTGGATCAGCACCATATTGGTGTCATAGAAAGAGTTTGGCAAAGTTCTGTCTTCACCTATTTTTCCAAAGAGCTTATATAGAATTGGAACCAATTGTTTCTTAAATATTTGTTAGAATTCACTTGTGAATCCATCAGGCCATAGAGATTTTTTCTTAGAGAGCTCAATGATGTTGAATTTCTTTTTCTGAGACATTGTTGTTTAGGTATTTTAATTTCCTCTTCATTTAACCTGCGTAACTTATATTTTTGAAAATATTCATCCATTTTATTTAGAGTGTCAAATTCATTGGCATAGACTTGGACAAATTATTACAAATTATTACTTTAATATGTTTCTCATTGTTGGTGAGTTCATCTTTTTCATTTATGATACTAGCAATTGGTTTTCTTTTTTTAATCAAATTCACCAGAGTTTTATCAATTTTGTTTATTTTTTCATAAAATCAACTCTTGGTTTTATTTAATAATTGAATAGTTTTTTTCTTTCAGTTTTATGAAATTCTCCTTTAATTTTTAGAAATTCTAATTTGGGATTTAATAGGGGGGTTTTAATTTATTCTTTCCCTAAATTTTTAGTCGCATAGTTGGTTTATTATTTTCCTCTTTCTCTAATGTATTCATGTAAGCATTTAAAGATTATAATACATCCCCTGACAGCTGCTTTGAGTGAATCCCATGAGTTTTGGCATGTTGTTTATTTTCATTATCTAGGATGAAATAATTAATTCTTTCTATAATTTGCTGTTTGATGCACTCATTCTTTTTTTTTTTTTTTTTTGGTTTTTGCAAGGCAAATGGGGTTAAGTGGATCACCCAAGGCCACACAGCTAGGTAATTATTAAGTGTCTGAGACCGGATTTGAACCCAGGTACTCCTGACTCCAGGGAGGGTGCTTTATCCACTACACCACCTAGCCACCCCAACTCATTCTTTAAATTGAGTGAGGTTATTCCGTTTCCAATTAATTCTGGTTCTATATCTCCCTGGCCCAATATTGCATATGACTTTTATTGCATGTGACCTGAGAAAGTTATGTTCACTACTTCTGCCTTTCTGCAATTTATTATTAGTTTTTTTATGCGCTAGTACATGGTCAATTTTTGTATAAGTGCCATGTACTGCAGAGAAAATAGTATTTTCCTTTCTATCCTTGTGCAATTTCCTCCATAAGTCTATCATATCTAGGTTTTTCTAACAATCTGTTTACCTCCTTAACTTCTTTCTTGATTATTTTATGATTCAATTTATTTAAATCTGAAAGCAGGAGGTTGAGGTCTCCCACTAGTAGAGTTTTGCTATCTATGTCTTCCTATAGTTCTTTCAGCTTCTTCCCTAAGAATTTGGATGCTATCCCATTGTGTGCAGATATATATATATATATATATATACATATATATTTAGTATTGAAATTACTTTATTGTCTATGGTATCTTTTAGGAGGATAATTTCCTTCCTTATCTCTTTTAATGCTATCTATTTTTGCTGCTGCTTTGTCTGAGATAAGTATTGCTACCCCTTCTTTTTTCACTTCAGCTAAAACAAAATATATTTTTCTCCAACCTTTTACCTTCACTCTGTATGTATCTCTCTGCTTCAAATTAGTTTTGTGTAATCAGTATATTGCAGGATTCTGCTTTTTTAATCCACTCTGTTATTTACTTTCATTTTTAGGGAGAGTTCATCCTATTCACATTCAGAGTGATAATTACTAACTCTTTATTGCCCTCCTTGCTATCTTCCCTCTGTTTCTATTTTCCCCTCTTTTTTCCTGTCTTTATCTGTTTCCCCCTGTATTTTGTTTCTGAATACCACCCCCTTCAGTGTGTTTGCCCTCCTATATAACCCCTCCCCTTTCTTTCTCTCTTCCCTTTTTCCCTTTTCCCTTCCCATCCTTTTCTTAGTTCCCCTTTTTCTCCCCCTCCCCTTTTCCCCTTTTAATATTTGAAAGTTAAGATATTTTTTAAGTTAACTGAGTCTGTGTGTGTATGTTAACTTTTAGCCAAGCCTGATGAGAAGAAGATTCAGGTGTTTTTCATCTCCTCACTTCTTCCCTTCTATTACCATACGTCTTTTGCACCTCTTAATGTAATGAGATTTACATTGTCATAAAGAACTTTTAATAATAGAGGTAAATGGGAGAGTGTAAACACTGAATAAATATTACTCTCAACATATTTGACTCAAATAGGGAATGATATACATTCCCAATTGGGTTTAGAATCTTATCCTAACCTACAGAGAAGTGGAATGGGAAAGTAGAAAAGACTCTGAGGCTTGCAGCAATCAGAAGCAAAACAGTGGTGAGGAAGGATAAGGGAAAAGGAGGAAAGAAAAGTATAAATAGGGGAAATATAAGATGAAGGGGAATAGAAAAAGTTTTTGATCTTGTTTCTTCTTCCTCTCATGTTCTTTCTTCCATTTTGATTCTAATTCTTCTTTCATACTATGCATAATATGGAAATACATTAAATACTATTTTACATGTATAACCCATATCAGCTTTCCATGGGAAGGGAAGGGAGGGGAGAATAGGTGAAAAATGTACATTATTCATCTCATACTATTCATCTCCAGATATAGAAGTGATAGAATCTGAATGGAGATCTTTTCTTTACTTATCATCTTTGAGAGTTTTTAATCTGCATTTTCTTTCATAGTATGACAACATGAAAATGTGCTTTTCAAGACTACACATATATAGCCTGTGTCAAATTGCTTCCTTTATGTTTTCAGATAGTTCTCATGCTCTTTGGTCCTTCAGAAGGTCTTGACTTTTATCCATCAGTCAATCTAAAAACATACTTGCAATTTTCATTTGATACATTTCTCAGTTTATAATAATAGAATTTAGGAGCTGAATATTATTTTATATACCACCTAGGTGGCAAAGTATATGAGCTAATGGAGATAGGAAAAACCAAAGCTCAAATCCTGCCTCAGACATGTACTGAGCTGTGTGATGTTGGACAAATTACATTGTCCCTCTTAGCCTCAGTTTCATCATCTGTAAAAATGGTAAAAATGATAGTACCTATTTCACTAGATTTTGAGGATCCAGTGAAATAACATGCAAAATGTTCTGAAAAATGTAAAGCTTAATATAAATACTAACTACTTAGTTTAATCCCCTCATTATTCCGATGAGATTTAATGATTAAGTGAATTTTCCCATGGTGATAGAGTGATAAAGAGAATGCAGGACTTCTCATTTCCAGCCTTTTAAACACACCATGATGTCATATCTCTTGATCACTTAGAAGATACACCAATAAGATACACTTCCATGCAAGACTAGCAGCATTGGTTTTTTGCTTCAATGGATGTTTGATTGTGTCCAGTTCTTTCTTTTTCTAAGTTAATACATAAGTTGATTGTTAGGTGTGTTTAGTTAGGAAAATCAGCTGTTAACCAGAAGTGGGTGGTTTGAGATTCTCTATTGAATTTCCTGATACAATTTTGCTTGAGAGAAATGTTGAAGTTATATCTGGTGTCAGAGGTCATGAATTTAAATATTTGCTTCTTACCTGATGATCTTTTTTACTTTAAAAATCCTTTCTATTTTAAAGTCTCTTATTCTGCATTTTCAGATCTTTAACTTAGTTTAATGTATTCAGCCATTCCTGAGAGGAAATATAATTTTCTTTGCAGGGTTGTTATTCTATTTTTTTCACATATATTCATTAAGAATCTCTTGATGGGGCAATTAGGTGGTGCAGTAGATAGAGCACCTGTCCTGGGATAAGTAGGATCTGAATTCAAATTCTGGATCAGACATTTACTAATTGCCTAGTTGCGTGACCTTGGGCAAGTCACAACCCCATTGCCTTAAATAATTTTTAAAAAAGTTTAAATTAAAAAAGACTATTGATGATGGAGAAATTTTGGATAGTCCAGTCTTGCATTTGAGAAATATGAATTAATGAATGGAAGACTAGCTCTTGACCCAGAAGTATTTTGGGACAAAAATATTGGTTGTGTTGTTGTACCAAAATATTTAACAGTAATTGAGATTTAGTTAAGTAAATAGAGAAGGTTAGTACAGTTGGCTGATCAGCAAGATCCATCAGGGGATAAACCACCAGCAGCAGTAACCATCAGGGGGTAAGTAGCATAGGGAGCAAGCATCATGGAGAAATTAGGGAATCTGCAAATTGATTACAACTGAACTGAAGCCCCACTAGTCATTTTATTCCCAACTTGCAAGCAAGTGGGTTTGGTATACCAGCATCTACCCTTGGGTTCAATGAAGATCCTTTGAGTAAAATATTATCTACAATACAATGCTTTCCCCAGTTAAATCTCAAATGTATTCTCTCATTAATATAGATAGCATCTGTGGGAAAAGTGAGCACAAATAGAATAATGTCCTAGTGAGGCACACTACTCTAGAATAGCAGAGTATGTAAGTTCATTCTCTTCTCAAGGATGGAATCTTGTCTAGATTCCCAAGACCTGCTCCAATTGTTGGGGCTAGCTCTGATCCACAATTGGTGCTTTTGTGCTGCTAGCATTCCTATTTCTGGAAGTTCCTTCCTCTTTTGAGAGACTGCATGTGAAGTATTTTATCTTGTCAACCTAAAACAAAAATGATGAGTTAAAACAAGGATCTTGTAAACAACATTGGGAGACTGAAATCAAGGGTCACCACACAGCACTGAGTACTAGAGTATCCAAGAGGGGCAAAGTGGTACAAGATTAAGTATACTCCAACTGGAAGGGAGCTCTGTGGGAAAGACAGTCTCATGAAGTTGTCATGCTAGGTGTTTTGCACACCAGTCCAAAGTGCACAGAGAAGGGCTGTGGAGAAGAGTTCTCCCTTTAACTAGTTTTAATAGCCATCATTGTAATTTGCAGCTCTGGGATTAGACAAGGTCAGTTAATAGTCAGCTTCATTCAACTTTGTACTCCCTTAACTGTGATAAAACTCTCTTGAACCAATTCTCCAAGTTTTGCTTGAGGTTCTCCCTTCTAAGGAAGCAGTTCTAGTACAGAGAACCCTGACCTGTGGGGTTGGGTATGAGACAGAAAACATTTTTCCTTATTAGGTTCACATCACAACTTCTTTGATCTCTGCCTCCACGTCTTGAAATCATTGGAACAGTGTTTTTTTTCTATTTGGACTCAAAGAACTTGGACTGCTTCAGTCAATGTTGATGCTGCTGCTGTTGATGATGATAACAACAATGATGTTTAATAATGCTTTAAAATATACAAAAGCATTTTCTGTATATTTCTTATTGACTCTCAAAACTCTGTAGAGTAGAAAAGGAAAAAAACTCAAAAAGATTAATTTAAATTCTACTATGTGCCAGTCACTGTGCTAGGGCTTTACAAATATGTGTTCATTTGATCTACACAACAATACTGAGAGGGAGATTCTATTTTTATTCTATAACTGAGGAAACTGAGACAGATAAAGCTTTAGTGACTTGCTCAGGTTCACAATTCTTATAATCATCTGAGGCAATATTTGATAACAAGGACTTTTTGAATTTTAAGTCCAACCCTTTACCCACTGTCTGCCAATCACCAGATGTCACAGCATTATTTTAGTATTAGTTGCTTTCATCAATGATCAAGATCATATAATTCTCTCTAGGTGATTAAAGAATTATTCCATACCTTGTTATGATTTTGAATGAAGACTCAAATATTATGTGTATACTCTTTCTTATTCCTTCTCACTTGGTTGTGCAATTACAAGAAAATCCCTCAACTTTCCAAGTGTAGAAAGAATTTAAAATACTAGCTATTTCTCATGACACTTGTTCACTCATTTGATGATGATAAAGTAATACATTCAGTCATCTTTGTCTCCGCCTGCTCCTTAAACTCTACTATCCAATCAACAGTCAAATACTTTAAACCCAGCTATTGAAGTCAATCAATCACTTCACTTTCCACTCCCCAACCACCAATCTAGTTCAGGCTTTTATTGCCTCTTACATAGATTATTGTAGTAGCCTTCTAATTAATTTTTCTGACTCTAGTCTCTCCTTTCTCCTAAAGTGTCCCTAAACACAGTTGCCTATTTGATATTTTAATTTCTCACCTTTTTTATTTTCCATGTTTTTTTTTAATTTTTAAACAGTATTTCCCCCCCTCGATTACATAAGAAAAATTTTAGCATTCATTTTTACAACATTTCAAGTTTCAAATGTTTCTCCCTCCATCCTTACCCTCTATTCTTCTGAAAATGGAAGTCAGTTTACTAAAGTTTATGCACACCCTACCATGTAAAACATAATGTGGAAATTAGCCATACTTGTAGAAGAAAAAAATGGATCAAAAGGAAAAAAATAATCACAAGAAAGAATAAAATGATTGATAAAAAATATGCTTTGATCAGTATTCAGAGTCCATCAGTTCTTTGTCTGGACATGAATAGCATTTTTCTTTCTGTTTACTTTGTACTGGGCTTGGATAATTTTGTTGCTGGGAAGAGCTGGATCATTCACAGTTGATCGTTATATACCACTACTATGTTGTTATCTTGGTTCAGATCATTTCACATTTTATCAGTCCATACAAGTATTTCCAGATTTCTTTTGAAATCTGTCTCTTCCTCATTTCTTATGGCACATTCATATACCACAGCTTGTTCAGCCATTTCCCAAAATGATTTAGGGTATTCCCTCAGTTTCCAATATTTTGCCACTCCAAAAAGGCTGCTATAAATAATTTTACATATGTACATCCTTTACCATTTTTGTGATCTCTTTGGGATACAGAGTTAGTTGTGGTATTGCTAGATCAAAGAGTATGTATATTCTGGTTGTCTTTTGAACATAGTTCCAATTTGCTTTCCAAGATGATTGGATCAGTTCACAACTCCATCAACAATGCACTAGTGTCCTAATTTTCCTATTCTCTCCAACAGTTATCATTATCTTTTTCTGTGCTTTAACCAGTCTGATAGATGTGAAGTGGTATGTCAGACTTGTTTTGTATTTCTAATCAGAAATAATTTAGAATACTTCTCTATAAGTATCTTTGATTTCTTCATCTGGAAATTGATTATTCATATCCTTTGGCTATTTATTGGGGGGGGTGACATAAATTTAACTCAGCTCTCTATATATTTGAGGAATGGGACTTTTACCAGAGATGATTGCTGTAAAGATTATTTTCCAGTAGTGTCCTTTCCTGCTAATGCAAGTTTCATTGTTTTTGTTTTTTAATTAGTTAATTAATTTATTTTCATCCATATGCACATATATATCCTTTCACCCTGCCTTCCTATCCCACGCCCACCTATCAGGAATGAACATTCAGGTTAGCATTGTACATACATATTTTTGATGAACATATTTATATATTAGTCATTTTAGGTATGATGAATTAGAATTGAGGGAGATACACAAAGATAATTTTTATAGTGTTCATCAGATTCTGAAGGGTTGAATTTTCTCTTTGCTTTTTTTTTTGGCTATTATTCCTCTCATTTCAGTTTTTACAAAAGCTTTTTAATGTAATTTTGTAATTTTCTCTGTCTCTTGTTTGATTATGATTTCTCCTCTTCCCCATAGATCTGAGACAGATTATATTTTGTTCTTCTAATTTGCTTTTGCTATCTTCCTTTATGTCAAAACATGTACCCATTTTGACTTTATTTTGGTGCACAATGTGAGATGTTTGTCTATATCTAGTTTGTATTCTATTCTTTTCCAGTTTCCCAAGCAGTTTATTTGTTTGTTTGTTTGTTTGTTTTTGTCAAATAGTGAGCTGGTGTCTTTGTGCTTATCAAACACTAAGTACCCACGTCATTGTCTACCTTGACTTGTATACTCAATCTATTTCACAGATCCATTTCTCTATTTCTTAGGCAGTACAAGATAATTTTGGTTATTTCATTTTATAGTTTGAGATCTGACATTACTTGGTCACTTTCTTTTGTATTTTTCTTTTTCATTAAGTCTCTTAGTATTCTTGACCTTTTGTTTTTCCAGTTGAATTTTGTTGTCATTTTTTCTATATCAAGTAAATTTTTGAATTTTAATTGTATGATAATGAATAAGTAAATTAATTTTAAGCCGACTACTCATTGTCAATATACTGTCTTGACCTTAACATGAGCAACTGATATTTTTCCATTTGTTAATATTTATCAGTGTTAAGTATCATCTTAATAGGTAGCCTCTCAAGTAATTTACGTTGTTCACTGTTATTTTATGTGGAATTTATCTTTCCTCCTCTTGCTGCTGGACTTTTTTGGTTATGTAATGTAGGTTTATCTTGCATTTTGAAACATTGCTAAACATGTTAATTAAATGTATTAATTATTCCAATAGTTTTTTTTAGTTGATTCTCTAGGGCTCTCTAAGTATGCCATCATATCATTTGCAAAAAGTGATAGCTTTGTTTCTGCATTGACTGTTATTTGCTTGATTTATTTTTCTTCTCATTTCTAAAGCTAAAATATCTAAAGCTAAATAAATAATATGCTAAAGCTAAAACTGAGTAATAGTAGTGATAATTGGCACCCTTGCTTCATATCTGTTCTTATTGGGAAAGCTTCCAGATTAATCCATTACAGATAATGTGAAGGGAGCTGAGGTCAAGTATAGGATGCATTCCCATGGGACTGAGAGACTGAAGGGAAAATTGGAACCATGAGAATTTAGGGAGCATGAGGACCCTAACCTATTTTGAGTTACTCCCAGGATCCACTATTCTGGGAGAATCACTGGGTTGGCTCTGAAGCAGATCATGCTGGCAAGGCTGTCCTTGATTGGTCCCTTCACTTTCATAAACTAGGGCTTCACGCACTGTCCAGGCAGACTTGGGGAATAATAGGAGGGGCAGGGGAGAGAGAAAGATGTAAGTGCTATGGCCTCAATAAAGATTGTTTGCACAGATTCTCCTTGTCTCCACTCTTCCTTGACTCTTCACTCTAGACTGTAGCTGGTCAACAGGCCCGGGGATGCTCAAGGAAGATAAGTCACAGGTAAGCTCCCCCTTAGAGAGCTGTGGTTATGGGAACCCCAGCAATAATGCATGCTGATAGTTTTAGACAGGTAATTCTTATTATTTTTATGATTTTTCTTTATTATTATTATACTTTTAATAGGAATGGGTGCTGTATTTTATCAAAAACTTTTTCAGCATCTATAGGGATAGTCTGATGATTTTTGTTCGTTTTGTTATTGATATGGTCAATTATGTAGGTTTTCTCACCAATGAACCAATTTGGCATCCCTGGTATAAACATTGCCAACTATATAATTCTTGTGACATATTGCTGTAATCATCTTGCTAGCATTTTATTCAAAAATTTTCCATCAATATTCATTGGGGAAATTTTCTTTCTCTATTTAAGCTCTTGCTGGTTTAAGTATAGGTACCATCATTGTGTCATAAAAGAAGCTTGATATGACTCATTCTTTGCTTATTTTCACAAATAGTTTATATAATTTTGGAATCATTGTTTAAATGTTTGGTAGAATTCACTTGTGAATCCATCAGGTTTGGTGATTTTTTTCTATAGAGTTCATTAATGGTCTTTTCCATTTCTTTTTCTAGAATGAGATTATTTAGGCATTCTATTTCCTGATTTATTATACCAGACAATTTATAAACATTCTTCAATTTTACTCAGATTGTCAGATTTATTGGTAGGACAGTTAGATGGCACAGTAGATAGAGCCCCGGCCTTGGAATAAGGAGGACAGAAATTTGAATTGAACTTCAGATATTTACTAACTCTATGATCCTGGGCTAGTCACTTAACCCTGCTTGCCTCACATTCAGGACCATCTCCAGTCATTCTGATTCATATCTGGTCACTGGATACAGATGGCTCTGGAGGAGAAAGTGAGGCTGGTGACTCAGCACAGTACCCTTTCTCTCAAATCGAACTAATGTTCTCGTTGTCATGGCATAACCCCTGACGTCATGAACTACTTCTTCAAGAGTAAAGGACAAGCAATAACACATTTATTGGCTTATTATATAGCAAAAAAAATTCCTAATGATTGCTTTAATTTCTTCTTAATTTTCATTTTTAATTTTGTATATTTTATTTTCTGATCAAATTAGCCAAAGGCTTATCTAACTTATCAACTTTTTATAGAAGCTGCTAGATTAATGTATTAGTTCAGTATTTTTTTTTACTTTCAATCTTATTAATAATTTTCAGGCATATAATTTGATGCTTAATTCAGAAGTTTTTATTTGCTACTTTCAAGGGTTCTTGGGTCACATATCTAATTCATTTATTTGTTCTTTTTTTTTCCATTTTGCTCATGTAAAAATTTATAGTAATAAAATTTCCCCTAGACACTGCTTTGATTGCTTCCCATAAATTCTGGTATGCTTTCTCATTGTTGTCATTCTCTTTTAGTTATTACTTTGTTTTTGACTCACTTATTCTTTAGAAGTAGATTATTTAGTTTCCAATTAATTTTCAATTTATCTTTCTACTGCCTTTATTTGAATTCAATTTTATTGCTTAATGATACAAAAAGAATACACCCAACATTTCTCCCTTCTTACATTTGCTTTTGATTTTTTTTTTTTTGCCTTACAATATGGTCAATTTTCTGTAAAGTTGCCTGTTACTGCTGGAAAATAAAAGATATATTCCTTTCTGGTCTTTTCAGTTTTATCCAAAATCTTTCATTTCTAATTTTTCTAATATTCTATTTACCTCTATAACTCTTCTTGATTATTTTTTGGTTGAATTCATTGAATTCTGAGAGGAGACAGTTGAAGTCTCCCACTAGAGTTGTTTTGCTGTGTTTTTCCTTCCTGTAATTCACTTAACTCCTCCTTTATGAATATGAATTTTATACCACTTTATGCATATATATTTAATATTGATATTATTTCATTTTTCTATGTACATATTAGCAAAAAGCAGTTTTCATCCTTATCTCTTTTAATCAGGTCTATTTTTGCTTATACTTCATTGAGATCAAGCTTTCTAATCCTGTATTGTTTTGTTTTGTTAATGTTTATTTTTATTTTTACTCAGAGCATAGTAGATTCTGCTCCAGTCTTTTCCCCTTAATCTGTATGTTTCTCTACTTCACATGTATTTCTGGTTGTAGGATTCTGATGTTTTTACTAACAGTTTCCATTTTATGAATGACTTTATCCCATTCAAAATTATGATTGCTGAGTATTTTCTTCTATCTTATTTTTCCTCCTATTTGTCCTCTTTCTCTTTTTTCTCTTTTCCTCCTCACCAATGTTTTGTTTCTATCAATTCCCCTGATCTGTCATTTATTCCATCTCTCTGTATGTCTGTCAGTCTCCACCTGCCCCCCAATAAAATATCCTTCATTCCTACTTCCCTTTGAGGTAGGATAAATTTCTATATTAAATTGTTATGTATATTATTCCTTCTTTGAACCAATATTAATAGCATTAAGATTCAAGTAATGTTCATTACCCACCATTTCCCATCTTGCCCTCCACTGTAATAAATCCTACAAGCTTCCTTATATGAAATAATTTACCTTATTCTCTCCCTCCCTCCCTACCCAATGAACTCTTCTTGTTCATCTCTTAATTTTTTTGTCATTTCTTCTGATTCACTTTACCTCTCTCTCGATATGTATATACATTTATTCCTTCTAGTTGTACTATTAATTTTCTTTTCTTTGTACTTTTTTCTTTTTTTTATTTTCATCCATATGCACATGTATATTTTTAAGTTATAAAATTTGCTTCCACCCTCCCTTCTCACACCCCTCCCCTCAGGGATGAACAGTCAGGTTAGAACTGTACATATCTATTTATTTTTTTAGGTTTTTGCAAGACAAATGGGCTTAAGTGGCTTGCCCAAGGCCTCACAGTTAATTATTGTGTCTGAGGCCGAATTTGAACTCAGGTACTCCTGACTCCAAGGCCGGTGTACCACCTAGCCACCACCAAGAATTGTACACATGTATTTTTGATAAATGTATTTACAGATTAGGTATTTTTGATATGAGGAATTAGGATTAAGGAAAAGAGAAACACATAAGAGATTATTTTTTATAAAGTGTTCAACAGATTCTGAATGGTTGGTTGTGTGTGTGTGTGTGTGTGTGTGTGTGTGTGTGTGTGTGTGTGTGTGTGTGTGTGTGTGTTTTGTTTTACTTTTGTTTTCTTCCTCTTGATGGGGCAATCCAGTCTAATATGATTGTCCTAGTCTCTCAAGTCCTGAGAGGAGTTGTTTCCATCAAGGTTGTTCATTTCATAATGTTGTTAACCTGTACATTGTCCTCTTAGTTCTGCTCCCTTCGCTCAGCATCAGAACCCAGAAGTCATTCCAAGCTTCTCTAGAGTCCTATCATTTATGGTTTCTTATAGAACAATAGTATTCAATAGTATTCATGTACCATTCCCCAATTGATGGGAATCCCCTCAATTTCCAATTCTTTGCCACTACAAAAAGAGCTTCAATGAATATTTTGGAACATGTAGGACTTTTCCCTTTTTTTCACGATTTCTTCTGGATATAGAATTAGAATTACTGGGTCAATGGTTATGGACAGTTTTATTGCTCTTTGTGCAAAATTCCATAATACTCTCCAGAAAGGTTGGCTCTGTTGTTCAAAACTCCACCAGCAATACATTGATGTCTCAATCCTCCCACAATCTCTCCAACATGGATCATTTTCCCTTTTTCTCATCTTGACCAAACTGGTAGATGTGAGGTGATACCTCATTGTTTTATTTTGTATTTCTCTAATGAATAATGATTTGGAACATTTTTCATATGATTATATATTTTAATTTCTTCATTTGAAAACTGTCTGTTCACATCCTTTGACCATTTATGAATTGAGTAATGACTTGTAACTTTATAAATTTGATGCAATTCTCCATATATTTTAGAAATGAGACCTTTATCAGAACTCCTAGCTGTGAAGATTGTTTCCCAGCTTTCTGCTTTCTTACTAATTTTGGTAGCATTGATTTTATGAGTGCAAAACACTTTTTAATTCTATACATTCAGAATCATTCAATTTGCAGTTTGCAATGTGTTCTAATTCTTATTGGTCAAAAATTTATCCCCTTTCTATAGATCTCTTAGATATAGTATATTTTGCTCTATTAATTTATCTATGGTATCACCACTTATATCTAAATTCTGTAATCATTTTGCCTTATTTTGGTATAAGGTGGGCAGTGTGGATCTATGTCTAGTTTTTGCCCTACTATTTTCCAGTTTTCCCAACAATTTTTATCAAATAGTTAGTTCTTATCCCAGAAGTTGATGTCTTTGGGTTTGTCAATTACCAGATTGCTGTAGTCATTTACTATGATTTCTTTTGAAACTATCCCAATTTACTGATCCATTACTTCATTTCTTAACCCAATACTAGGCTGTTTTGATGACTACTGCTTTTTAGTATAGTTTTAGCTCTGGTAGTGCTAGCCATCTTCCTTTACATTTTTTTTCATCAGTTCCCTTGTTGTTCTTGACCTTTTGTTTCTCCAGATGAATTTGTTACTATTTTTTAGCTTTGATTAATGTAGTTATTTGGTAGTTTGGTATGGCACTGAATAAGTAATTTAAATTGGGTAGAATTGTCATTTTTTATTATATTAGCTTGACCTAACCATGAGTATTTGACATTTTCTAAATTATTTAGATCTGACTTTATTGGTGTGAGAAATGCTTTATAATTGTGTTCATACAGTTTCTGGATTTGTCCTGGGAGGTATATTCCCAAGTATTTAATATTTTCTATATTCATTTTAAATGGAATTTCTCTATGTCTTGCTTTTAGACTTTGTTGTTCATATATGGAAAATGCTGATGACTTATGTGAGCTTATTTTATATCCTGCTACTTTGCTGAATTTTTTAATTGTTTCATGGAGTTTTTTAGATGATTTTCTCAGGTTCTCTAATTATACCATCATTTCATCTGCAAAGAGTGAAAGCTTTGTTTCCTCATTGCCAATTCTGATTCCTTCCATTTCTTTTTCTTCTCTTATAGCGACAGCATTTCTAATACTATATTGAACAGTAATGGTGATAATGGGCATCCTTGTTTCACCCCTGATTTTACTGGAAATACTCCAAGTTTATTTATTGTATATAATATTTCTTTATGGTTTTAGATACTATTTATTATTTTAAGGAAAACTCCATTTATTCATAAACATTCTAGTGTTTTAATAGGAATGGATTTTATCAAAGGCTTTTTCTGCATCTATTGAGATAATTATATGATTTCTGTTGGTTTTGCTATTGATATGGTCAATTATGTTGAGTGTTATCCTAGTGTTGAATCAGCCCTTTCTATCTGGTATAAATCCTACCTGACCATGATGGATTATCTTAGTAATAGCATGCTGTAGTTTCATTGCTAAAATTTTATTGAAATTAAAATTTATTGAATCAATATTGATTAGGGAGATTGGTCTATAATTTTCTTTGTCTGTTTTGGTTCTTCCTGGTTTAAGTATCAGCACCATGTTGGTGACATAAAGGAGTTTGGCAGAACTCCTTCCTCTCCTATTTTTAAAAATAGTTTATGTAGAATAGGAATTCATTGTTCCTTAAATGTTTGGCAGAATTCACTGCAAATCTATCTGGACCTGGAGACTTTTTCTTAGGGAATTTATTGATGATTTCTTCTATTTCTTTTTTTCTGAAATTATGTTATTTAAGTAATTTATTTCCCTTCTTTTAATCTGGGCAGTTTCTATTTTTGTGAATATTCATTCATTTTACTCAGGTTATCCAATTTGTTGGCATACAGTTCAACAAAGTTGGTCCCAATTAACTCTTTAATTTCTTCCTCATTGGTGGTTAGTTCACCCTTTACAGTTTTAATATTTTGATACTAGTAATTTGGCTAACTTCTGCTTTTTTAAAATCAGATTAACCAAAGGTTTGTCTATATTGACTTTTTTATAAAACCAACTCTTCCTTTTATTTTTGGGATCAATGGTTTTCTTGCTTTTCATTTTATTATTCTCTCCCTTGATTTTCAGAATTTATTTTAGGTTTTTTGGCAAGGAAATTGGGTTAAGTGGCTTGCACAAGGCCACATAGCTAGGTAATTATTATATGTCTAAGGCAAGATTTGAACTCAGGTACTCCTGACTCCAGGGTTGGTGCTCTATCCACTGTACCACCTAGCCACTCCAATTTTCAGAATGTCTAATGTGGTATTTAATTGAGGATATTTGATTTGTTCTTTTTCTTTTTTAATTGAATACTCAATTCATTTATCTCCTATTTCTCTATTTTATTCATAAAGGTGTATTCATACAGGCATCCCTCAAAACTGCCTTGGTTGCATACCAAAAATTTTGGTATGATGGATGACTCATTAGTATAATTTTCTTGGATATAATTATTTATTATTTCTATTATTTGCCATTTGATCTACCTATTATTTAAGATAAAGTTATTTAATTTCCAATTGGTTCTTGGTTTATCTTTCCATGACCCTTTATTACATGTAATTTTTATTGCATCTTAGAAGTGATTCAATTTTCAAGAATAACAAGTGTCATCTTCCTGTGTAGGGATTTCTTACATTTTCTTTTACCTGTTTATACTTCTTTTAGATCTTGAAATTAGATGTCAAATTTTTGGTTTTGTTTTGGTTTTCTTCTTATGATAACTTGAAATCCTATTTCATTAAATTATCATTTTTCCCTTGAAGAATTTTGCCCCGTTTTGCTAGCAAGTGGTTCTTTTTTGTGCCCCAACTCATTTGTCTTCTGAAATATCATGTTCCATGACCTCTGATCCTTCAAAGCAAAGATTCTAAGTCCTGAGTTATCCTGATATTTGTGGTTCCCTGACATTTGAATTATTTTTCCTTACCACTTCTAATATTTCTTTTTCCATGACCTGATTGATTGTTAGAAAATTTGGTTATAATATTACTTGGAATTTATATTTTGTAATTATTTCAATTTCTATTTTGCTCTCTGGTTCTCAGACATCAGAGCAGTTTTCCTTGACAATTTCTTGAAGATGCTCTCCAGGTGTTCCTTTTGATTTTGGTTTTCAGGTATTCCAGTGATTCTGATATCATCTCTCCTTGATCTATTTTTCATGTCAGTTATTTTACTGAGGAGGTATTTAATATTTTATTCCATTATTTCATTCTTTTGAACTTGTTTTATATAGTCTTGATATCTCATAGATGTATTAGCTTCCCCTTGCCAAATTCTAAGGAATTGTTTTCCTCAATTAGTTTTTCTACTTTCTTCTCTATTTGATCACTTATATTCTTTAAGGAGTTCTTTTCCTCAGAGGATTTTTAATTTCTTTTTCTCCATTTAGTTAAGCATAATTTTAAATCCATTCTTTTCCTATTTTCCAATGTTTTTTATCTCTCTATTTTGATTTTTAAGCTCCTTTTAGAACTCCTCCATAAGTTCTTTCTGAGTTTGAGACTACTTCCCATTTTAATTTGGTTTTTGCCCATAGGTATTTTGACACTGTTGTCTTCTGTATTTGTATCTTTGTCTTACCTATCATCTTAATTTTCTATGTTAATATTCTTTTTTTATGTTTTTGCTCACCTTTTTTTGGGGGGGGGTGTAGTTTTTCCCTTTCATTTAAATTTGAACTCTGCTCCCAGGGTAGCAGTGGCATTATCTCAGGCTTCTTGTGTCAGTGAGCATATGCTTTGACTTTTTACCAGGTTCTGTGCTGTTGCTGCATTGAGGCCCATGGGGGACCCTGCTGTCTGATGCTCTACTGAAGGGGTGGAGTTGGAGGTACCTGGGACTGCTGGAGACCAGAAGAGTCTAGCAGTATGCATGGTACTGAACTGGAGTGCTAATGTTAGTGTGTTAGTTGCTGAGGTTCAGTGGGGATATTTCTGCATTCCCCTCTGGCTACACCCAAGCATTCTGTGATCTTGCTATTGGACATTGCCTATTTATCTGGAACTGGAGTCGACCAATTACCCTGGTTTGCTAAGGCATGTGGTGGAAGGTGGGGGATCCTTTGCCTACCCCACCACCCTTGGGCTCATTATCTCCTATTGGTTATGCCAAGGCAGTATTTGTTTTTGGCTTGCTGTGACACTTCGTGTCCTGGACTGTGTTCCCCACACCTACCAGAGTAAAACAGATTTTTTTTAGTTTTTTTTTTTTGGTTTGTTTTTGCAAGGCAATGGGATTAAATGGCTTGCCCAAGGCCACACAGCTAGGTAATTATTAAGTGTCTGATGCCGGATTTGAACTCAGGTACTTCCTGACTCCAAGGTCAGTGTTCGATCCACTGCACCACCTAGCTGCCCCCTAAAACAGATTTTTCTTAAGGTTCTCCCAAATTTCTTGAACTAGAAGATTGTTTCACCCCATTTTTGCTGGTTCTATTGTTCTAAGATTTGTTTTGGGGGGTGCTATTTTATGGTAGTTTAGAGGTTAATATGGCAGAATTACAGTGATTTACTTCTTACTTCATTTTGGTTCCCAGAAGTGGAAACTATTTGATATTTTAAAGCACTTCACCACAGAAAACAAACAAACAAACAAAAACTTCAGTGGATCTTCATTGCCTCCTAAATAAATTGCCAACTATTTGCATAAGTACCTAAAGTTTTCCACAGATTGACTAATACTTGTCTTAGTAGTCATCTTTCATATTTCACCCCTTATCACATCCTGTGGTCCAGTAAATCTTGTTCTTAATCTAGAATCTCTAATAATTGACTGTATGCAACTGGGCAACTATGTCTAGCATAAATTCCTTTCCCAATATTATCTCAAAGAGTCCCTACCTTTCCTCAAAGTCAAATGCATATATCACCCCATCACAAAGGCTTTTGAGATCTAGCACTTTCCTTCTTGAAATTACTTTATTTTACTTTATTCATACACCATCAATTCAATTATCTGTCAAGACATTACCATTTGTCAATAGAATGTAATCTTCCTGAGGGTATAATCATTTTCAGTATTTTCAGTTTTTTCTTTTTTAATCCTTAGGATCAAACAGAATGTCTTAAATATAACATATGATCAATGATATTTGTCAAATTGAACTGAATTTAATTTATTCAAAGTGAATTGAGATAAATTCCCTCTCTGTTCTCTCCTCTTTCACTTAACTAAAGCACACAATATTGATATGATCCATCAAAAGGTGGAAAAATCAGTCACGAAATTCATTAACTTTAAAAAAATGTAACTTGTGAAGAATGTTTTAAAAAGTAAAAGAACAAAATAAGTAGATTTTCATATTTTCTATATATTCCCTACATCTTGAGGACTGAAAAAGATATTTTGAAAAATGAGGAGAGGAAGGGAAGGAAAGGGAAGGGGAAAAGAGGGGAGGAAAAGAAGAAAAAGGAGCCATGCTACCTAAATGACCAGCAGTGTTTAGTGAGATCTTAAAGGACTACTTGCATATATCCTGAATGTTCAAGCACCACTATACCTATTGTAGCAATTACAATTAAAACAGCAATAAGACAAATCGATCTGAGTGGGGCTATAACTGAGTGAAACCTCCCTTATGGTTTCAATGACTGTTTCTTTTTTTCCCAAAGCCATGTCAGCAAGGGTTGCAAAGTTTCTACCTCCCCAAGGTTAGGTGACAGCAAAGATAATACAACACTGTGCTAATTGAATCCACATATGAAAGTATACAGAATTCTCTCTCTGATATGGTAAAACTGAATTATCTCTCTTTGATAGGGTAAAACTGAATCTGAGTTATTATGCAAATAGGACTTGAAAATGTTTTGAGACCATAGACTAGATACTCACAGAAAGATCTTGAGCCCAGCAATGCAGCCAATAAATAGCAGGCTAGGGGGTTGGGACTGCATTAGGAAACAGGATAAAACAGGCTTGCATGCCTCAGTACTTTGTATTCCTACTAGAACAGTAACTCATGTTACAGAGGTTGGGTTTACTTCTCAAGAACAGTAAATAAACTCCTTTTTTGTTCTCTGGTCCTGGTCCTCTGATTATTGGGTTTAAGGAGAACCAACACTGTAACACACAGTTCTGATCCCACACAGATCTAATGGAAAAGATTGACATGTAGAAAGAAAGCAGTCATTGAAAAGAAAGATCCTACTTGGCATTCTTGGGCTGTACTTTGTAGACATGAAAAGTAAAATGAATAATTAGTAGCCACCAAAAGAAAACTGAATGCAAGTGTCCCAATAGGTCTTGAATATTAGTCTCTCAACTAATTCCAATCATTGTATGGTTCTCTTTGTCTAATGCAACTAGCCTAACCTGATCCCAGAGCTATAAATTGTTAAAGGAAAACTATGGGACTATGGAACCTGCTCTTAGGTTCCTCTAAGAACTTTCAGCTGTTATGTAAAACAACTTGCAAACAGCTTCTTGAGTCTATACTTCGCATGAGACTCCTCCCTGTTGAAATATATTTAACCCTCTCCCCGTTTGCCCCACTTGCATTCTAATAAATTGGTGCTCTAGTGACCTCAAATTATAGACCCCTTGCCTTTATTAAAAATCCTAGTTCTTGTTATTTGGGTCATTTATTTCAGGTAGGCATCTTTATATGGAACATCCTTTTTTTCTATTTAACTGTTTCATACTTGTTTCATATTTATACTTGGGTATTTTTTTTTAATTTCCTTCCCCTCCCTGGGAAAAAGCTCTTACAACAGCATCAAAAACAAACTTATTTCAAAGGAATTTGACCTGACTATGTAAGCATTAGGGAACCTAGGTTCCCTTACTGAGAACACACTGAACTCTATCAAAATGAACCTAGGGCAAATTGTGACATAAAGAACTGGGTTTCTTTTAGCATAGATGAAGGACTAGGTTTTTTGAAAGTCCCATATCTGGTGGTCTGAATTTAGCAGTATATGGATAGCCACTGTGATTGAAATATTTTCTTCAACAATCTATAATTTCTTCAGTAGGATGAGAGTGACTTTTGCCCTTTAGACAATTTGTGGATTAACCTCTCTAAATTTCTTGACATTGCTATTAAGTAATAGATATACAGCTCATCAAAAGTGATAAACTTGAACTTTCCTCATCTAATTAGGACCTTCCAGTGTTTTTTTCAACCCTAGAAGAGAATTTCAAGAACCTGATGTCATACTTTACTATGCTGAGGCATTTGAGTAGGATTTCACATAGATGAAAAAGTAATAAAGTTGATCCCTGACTTTATAATGTGAAAATATTAATTGTTCAGCTGATTTTATGTTGATGCCCATTGAAGAGATACTTTGTTGATAATTTTCACTCATGTCACAATCATTTTTGTAAATTATTGTTTTTCTTTTTCTGTATCTTTCTGCATTGAACTTTCCTTTGAACAAAGGAAAAAGGTTGCCAAAGTATTTGGGGTGGGGGAAATCCAAGGGGTGCAGCTGTGGTTCATTTGAGTGAAGAACTCATCAACTGCCTGACTCAGGATTGTAAGAAAGGTTTAGACTTTAATTCACAGGTACTGCAAAAGTTTCACAGGTTACTACAAAGTGTTCACGAGTTAGTAAAAATTTCACAAAAGCTAACAGCAAACACAGTTACAAAAGGGAAAAGAGGAATGGGAAAGGAAACATCCATGAGAGATGACTGGGTTAAGATCCATGTGGATCCAAAATGTAGGAGGGGGTTGACCAAACCTTTATAGAGAGCCTAGGCCACCTCCTGTGCAGGGATGAATAAGGGGGAGGGGGTCAAGGTGTGACCTACCTGGACATGACTGAATTCAGGCATCCTCCTTGGAAGGTTAAGACTCAAAAATGTAGAGGAAGAATAGGAGATAAAAGCAGAGTTTGTTTTCTATCTTAGGGAATTTACATTTGAGGAAAGGGTAAATTGAACAATGAAGAAGTAATCAAAGACTCACAGAAAATATCAGACAAGCATAAATAATAACTCCTCAATATTACAGGAAAAGTTAGTCAAATATTTCTCTAATATTTCTCCTTCAGTAAAACAAATTGAGCTAATGCAACTGATAGGGTGACTTTCTTCTTTTTTTTTTTTTGGTAGGTTTTTTCAAGGGAAATGGAGTTAAGTGGCTTGCCCAAGGCCACACAGCTAGGTAATTATTAAGTGTCTGAGACCAGATTTGAACCCAAGTACTCCTGACTCCAGGGCCAGTGATTTATTCACTATGCGCTTAGCCGACCCTGATAGGGTGACTTTCTTGGATAATGTTTATATTATTCTGACTTAATAATTTACTGCCTCTCTGCTATTAAAGCAAAAATAGGTTTCATTGTGTTTAATGCAACGACATGACTAGTTTTTAAGTTATTCAGAATTCATCCTATTAATGATCATGTCATTTATATTATTACATGTTATGTATATTTTGTTTTTGTTTATTTCATTTTGTATATTATCATACAAATCAATATATAGTCCTTAAAATGCTAATATTTGACATTCTTTACAGAATATTAATATTCTAACACATTAACATACTACCACTTTATTTCCTATTCTTTACTACCAGATATTTATCTAATAAATATTTTTAAATGTATTGAACTTTTGAAAAAATCTGTCTTTATTCTTCATGGGTTACCCTGCAATTTAGAAGGATTCTGAGGAAGAGGAACAAGAAGGGAAGTCATATTTCAAGCATATTTACAAATAGAAATCCAGAATGTCTCCACAGTGTCACAGTTCTACGCACAGTGTCATTAGTGACTTGTTTTTGCATAGCCCTTAGGTGCTTGCTTTTGTCCAAAATGCTTTGAGAAATAAACAAAATAATTTCTGCAGAATTTAAAAAAATCATGGCCTTTTACTTTAAATCCTGTCTACATCTTTGGAAGTAACTTCAGGAGACTGCAATCCTAATCATTGGAAAACCTTTAATTTCACACCTCATCTTTCAAAAGATAGGTTCCATTTATTCTTGTAGAAATACATATGTGTGTTTTGATTAATCTGTTCAATATATAGTTTAATTTCAGAAAATGATGAGCAACAGAGTGGGACAAGAACACTATAAAATGATTTCTTGTCATCATACCACTTTTTAAAAAATATTTTATTTATTTTGAGTTTTTACAAATTTAACCCTATTCTTACTTCCCTTCCCCCCACCACCCACAGAAGACAGTCTGTTTCCATGGTAAACAATGATCTAAGTTGAACCTGATGAGAGAAATCATGTCCTTAAGGAAGAAAAATAAAGTATAAGATATAGGGTTTTTTTTTTCCTAAATTGAAGGTCTTTGTTCAAACTACACAATTCTTTCTCTGGATTCGGATGATATTCTCCATCACAGATCGCCCAAAACTGTCCCTGATTTTTGCATTGATGGTATGAGCAAGTCCATCAAGGATGGTGATCACCCCCTGTTGCTGTTAGGCTGTATAATGTTTTTCTAATTCTTCCCATCTTGATCTGCATGAGTTCATGCAAATCCTTCCATGCTTCCTTAAATTCTCATCCTTCCTGGTTTCTTTTTCTTTCTTTCTTTTTTTTTGGTTAATATGACTTTCTTTATAGATTACTAAAATATTCTTGTTTGAGTATTTATGGGGAGAATATCCCCCACAAAAATATAGAACCTCATGAGAAATAAAGTAAAAGAAAGAGAAAAATGTGTTTCAGTCTATGTTCTGATATATCAGTTCTTGCTCAGGACTACATTTTTTTTTATCATAAGTCCATAAGTACATCATAGAAGTTACTTTCATATTTTTCCACAGTTGCTGTTGCTGATTGTAATTCCCCCCATCCATTCCTCCCCATTACCATATATTATATTTTCCCTCTCCTTTCACTTTGACCCTCTTCTAAGATGTGTTATAGGGTAGCTGAGGGGTTCAGTGGATAGAGCACCAGCCTTGGTGCCAAGAGGCCCCATGCCCACCCCAAAGCCCCAGGAACCACATAGCCCCATGGTCCCAGATAGGCCACCTAATCCCAGCACCTTGCAAAAAGTAAAAAAGAAAAGCTGTTATATCTGACTATTCTTTCCTATGATCTACCCTCTCCTCTATCACCCACATTCCTCCTTACCCCTGTCTCCCCTCTTTCCTTTTTACTCTAGATGTCTATACCCTTTTGAGTGTGTATGCTGTTTTCTCTCTGATCCATTTCTAATGAGATTGAAAATTACTTCATTACCCTTTGCCTTCCCTCCTTCCATATCATTGTAAAGGCTCATTGCAATATATATATATGTATATATATATATATATATATACATATATATATATATGCTTATATCTTTTATATGAAATATCTTAGTCTATTCCACCTCTCCTTTCTCTTAGTCCCCGTACATTTCCCATTTAGTCACTGATTCCATTTTTACAATATATAATATCTTCAAATTCTCTCCTGTTCTTCATCTATAAAATCTCCTTCTACCAGCTCTATTAAATGAGAAGGTTCATATAATTTTTATCAGTATCATTTTTCCTATGCAGGAATACATGCAGTTCATCATCATTAAGTCATTCACAATTTACCCTTCTTCCTCCACTCTCTATGCTTCACTTGAGTCCTGTATTTGAAGATCAAACATTCTGTTCAGCTCTGGTTGTTTCAATAGGAACACCTGAAATTCCCCTGTTTCATTGAAAGTCCATCTTTTCCCCTGGAAGAGGATGTTCAGTTTTTCCGGGTACTTGATTCTCAGTTGCATTGCAAGCTCTTTTGCCTTCTGGAAAATTCCAAGCCCTATGAGTCCCTAATGTAGTTGTTGTTAAGTCCCATGTGATCCTGACTGCAGTTACACAATATCTGAATTTTGTCCCGCTGCTTGTAATATTTTCTCTTTGACTTGGGAGTTCTGGAACTTCACTATAATATTTCTGGGGATTGTGTTTTTGTATCTCCTGCTTGGAGAGATCAGTGGATTCTCTCAATTTCTGTTTTGCCCTATGCTTCTAGGATATCAGGGCAATTTTCCTGTAGGATTTCTTTAAAAATAAGTTCAAGGTTCTTCCTGATTGTGACTTTCAGGTATCCCAAATTTTTTTTAAATTATCTTTCCTGAACTGTTTTCCAGACCAATTTTTTTTTAATTTGGTGTTTCACATTTTTTTCTAATTTTGCATTCCTTTGGTGTTGAAGTATAGCATCTTGATTTCTCATAAAGTCATCAGCTTCCTTTAGCTCCATTCTACATATGAAGGATTTCTTTTCCTCAGAGAGCTTTCTTATTTCCTTTTCCAACTGGCCTATTCTACTTTTTAAAAAATTCTTTTCCACAATAACTTCTTTTTTAAAATTTATTTTTATTAAAGATATTATTTGAGTATTACAATTTTCCCCCCAATCTTATTTCCCTCCCCCACCCCCCCATGGAAAGCAATCTGTCAGTCTTTACTATGTTTCCATGTTGTACCTTAATCCAAATTGGGTGTGATGAGAGAGAAATCATATCCTTAAAGAAGAGAAGAGAAGTCTAAGAGGTAACAAGATCAGACGATAAGATATCTGTTTTTTTCTAAATTAAAGGGAATAGTCCTTGAACTTTGTTCAAACTCCACAGCTCCTTATCTGGATACAGATGGCACTCTCCTTTGCAGACAACCCAAAATTGTTCCTGATTGTTGCACTGATGGAATGAATGAGTCCTTCAAGGTTGAACATCACTCCCATGTTGCTGTTAGGGTATACAGTGTTTTTCTGGTTCTGCTCATCTCACTCAGCAGCAGTTCATGCAAATCCACTCCAGGATTCCCTGAAATCTCATCCCTCCTGGTTTCTACTAGAACAATAGTGTTCCATGATATACATATACCACAGTTTGCTAAGCCATTCCCCAATTGAAGGACATTTACATGATTTACAATTCTTTACCACCACAAATAGGGCTGCTATAAATATTTTTGTACAAGTAATGGTTTTACCCTTTTTCATCATCTCTTCAGGGTATAGACCCAGTAGTCATTATTTCTGGGTCAAAGGGTATGCACAATTTTGTTGCCTTTTGGGTGAAGTTCCAAATAGCTCTCCAGAAAGGTTGGATGAGTTCACAGCTCTACCAACAGTGTAATAGTGTCCCAGATTTCCCACAACCCTTCCAACAAGGATCATTATCCTTCCTGGCCAATCTGAGAGGTGTGAGGTGGTACCTCATAGAAGCTTTAATTTGCATTTCTCTAATAATTAATGATTTAGAGCATTTTTTCATATGTCTATGGATTGCTTTGATCTCCTCATCTGTAAGCTGCCTTTGCATATCCTTTGACCATTTGTCAATTGGGGAATGGCTTTTTGTTTTAAAAATATGACTCAGTTCTCTGTACATTTTAGAAATGAGTCCTTTGTCAGAATCATTAGTTGTAAAGATTGTTTCCCAATTTACTACATTTCTTTTGATCTTGGTTACATTGGTTTTATCTGTGCAAAAGCTTTTTAATTTAATGTAATTGAAATCATCTAATTGGCTTTTGGTGTTGTTGTCCAACTCTTCCACAATAATTTCTTGAACTGTTTTATCCATTTGACCTAAACTCGTTTTTAACATATTATTTTCTTCAGCATCTATTTTGGATCTCCTCAACTAAGCTGATGACTTTGTTTTCATGTTTTTTCCCTGCATCTCTCTCATTTGTTTTCCAATTTTTCTTCTTTCTCCCTTACTTTATTTGCAAAATCTTTTTTGAGCTCTACCATAGCCTGAGCCCAACTTCCATTTTTCTTGGAGTCTTCGGATGCAGAAGCTTGTACTTCCTCATCTTCAGACTGAGTATTTTGATCCTCCTTGGGAATCATGGAAAAAGAATTTGTCAATTAACAGGTTCCTTTTTTTCTGCTTACTCATTTCCTCAGCCTGTGTCTGGCTTTGGGGTGCTTCCTGAGCTTTTGAGTTTTATTGGGACACCTCCACGAGACTTCAGTGTGTGAAGCTCTGAATGCTCTCCTTGTCTGTGATTGACAAGAGCACCCCTCTGCTACGGGGCTGAGGAGGAAGGTCCCTGTTCTATGGGGGACCTAGACTGCAATCAGGATCTCCATGTGGTCAGAGCCTTAAAATCCTGCTCCAGGGACAGAGGGAAATCCTTGGAATTCTCCCTCTACTCTCTTAACTTTGGTAAGCACTCAGGGCACAGTTGCCTAGAGGCTCCTGCTTGCCAGCTCCATGCTTCCATTTCCAGGATCTAGGCTGCCTGCTACACCATGGCCACGCTTACTGTGCTGAGTGCCATGACCATATTCAGGGCCTGGGCTTAGAGCTCATTTTGGCAGAGGTCCCCCTGCTGATCTTCCAAGTTGTGCTTGTTCTCCCTGGGGTGCAGGTTGGGAAATGGCTTCTGCTGCTGGGAGCCACGGCTCCCAGCTGCCCTGGGGCTGTTCCCAGGAGACTGAAGTTTCTTCATCCTGGTGGGGCCATCCCTCTAACTCCATGAAACAGAGATTTTCCACTATTTTCCAGGGTATCTTGGGCTGAAGAATTGCCTCAGTGGATTTTTCTGTAGGTTTTCTCTCTTGAAAATTTAGTTAGAGTCATAATTTTGAGATTTTTAAATATTTTGGAGAGAGCACCTAGGAGAGACTCTTCTTTTGCCACCATATTGGCTCCCCCCCCCCCAATCACACCACTTTAAAAACAGTTTTGCAGTCACTCTTGATTTTAGCTTATTCTGTAGGAGGCTCAATCGTAAATAAAGATACCTGAGGGCTAGTTTTAAAATGTATTGTTATTTATGTTTCATTGTACTTTTACTTTTATTTATTTTATTTTATTTTGTTAAATATTTTCCAATTACATTTTCATCTCATTCTGGCTGCACTTGGGAGTATTGTTGTCTGCATGATCCCAGGCAGCATGTTTGAAAATTCTGCTCTAGAATTTTGAATTAGTTTCTGAAACCTGTTATGGATTTCATCAGTTTTCCTTTACATTGTTTCTAGGGAATTTTCAACCAACAATTTTGAAAGTGATAATATCATAAAGCATGGAAATTGACTTTTGATTTTAGGATTATACCCAAAACATTGGTAAATTCAGACTTTTGTCAGAGAAATATGTATTTTTATTTGCATAGTGAATAGAAGGCTGGATGTGGAATTAAGAAGAGTTGGGATGAAATCCTACCTCATTTACTTATAAGCAGTATGGCTCTTCACAAGTCACTTAACCTCTCTTGGACTCAGTTTCTTCTTTTGTAAAATGAGGAAAATAATAACTTCATAGGATTATTGTGAAAAATAAATCTCTTTGCTATCTTTAGAGTACCATATAAATGATTCATTATAGTTATTACTGATAATTATTTTCTAAATAATATTTTATTTGAAAACCTTTCTAGATAACAATTTCCTTCCCTAACAATTAAGGTATTACTAAACAATGGATGACAATGCGTTTGAAAGAATAAGAGTCATAAGACATGTTTTCTAATTCTGGATCTGACATTTGTTAAGTGTGAACATGAAATAATCACTCAACCTTGTTGCTTCCTATTTTCCCCCACTATAAAAGGGGAATATTAATAAATTTTCTTTGTAAATCATAAACCAAAGCTTACTACTTTCATTTTTTAAAAGTTGTCTTATGCTTTGTGACATTTTTTCTCTCTTATTTTTTTCTTTTTTTATTTGATTCTTCTTTCACAAAACAAAATGGAGCTATGTTTAGCATGTTTATCCATGTAGAACTTACATTGCTTTCTGTCTCGAGGAGGGAGAGAAAGGGAGAAAAGGACTAAGAAAAATGTAAAACTTAAAACTTGTAAACAATGATTGTTGAAACCTACTATTGCATAAAGTTGGAAAAATAAATTAATAAAATATTTAGACTTTAAAAAAGAAAGGTTCAGTTTAGAATTCAGTGAAAAACCTCATGGAAAATAATGAACTTAAAGTAGAAATAATCCAAATGCTATACAATTAAAATGAGGACAATATTTGGCAAAAGGAAGAGTTTTTCAACTCAAGTGCTTTTAATTCCTAAAAGTGATAAATAAATACCAACTATTTTTATTCTCTTACATTTCTTAGTGCTAGAAATCAGTGAATTCAAGATTTTAGAAATTCCTGACTCCTTGAAATTTTCAACACTAAAGAATTTGTGTGTGTGTGTGTGTGTGTGTGTGTGTGTGTGTATGGTGGGGGGGTTCATCTTTCTAAAAAAAAGGTTTTTTGAGTGACTAGTATAAACTGGAACTTCACAGATGACAAGAAAAAGAGATATATTAAGTGATGACATTTTTGTTTTTAGACAAACAAAGCAATTGCCTGCCAAATGACAGGAAACATCAAAGGCACAAGTCACTAAAGGGATAGATACAAGGTCCATGAGATTTGCTGATCTAATAATTGAGTTAATCATGGTGACAATTGTAATATACCTGAAACAGGTGATCTTCAAATGTTGGTTCAACATATGGGACTCAAGTTTTCAAAGATTTCTCTAATTTTAGGGCACTAAATTTCCCAACATTCTTTAGGTCTGCAGCTAAGAAAATCCTCACTCTAAGAGGTTGTCAAATTATTAATCAGGCAAAAGATACAGATCAGAAACATATGCCTCATTATTCATTTAGTCAGACCCAGAATCCATAATGGGAAAGCCAGAAGATGCATAGCATCATAAACATCACAGAAATATTGCCCACTCAAGATAAATAGCAAACACTGAGGTTAGCCTAAGAGGTCTGAACTTTTTAATAGAATAAAAGACTGTTGGTCCTATAGATGAGAATATTTTAAACAGTTCCATTTAGCTTTTTTTTAAGTTTTTGCAAGGTAATGGAGTTAAGTGATTTGCCCAAGATTACACAGCTAGGTAAATTATTAAGTGTCTGAGGCAAGATTTGAACTCAGGTTCTCCTGACTCCTGGGCCTGTACTCTATCCAATGCACTACCTAGCTGCCCCAAATTCAGCTATTTTTACAAGGACTGGCCAAATTTTCAGATTTTGCAGTTCTATGCATCCATTAGCTATCATTTTAAGAATTCTGCAAGTAACTGAATGGCACAAATACTACAGTTGGTCAATTCATTAAGTCAGAGAATGAATCAAAGGCTATGGGGTACTAGAGTTTGCCTAAAGGCAGATAAAAAATAAGACTTGATTAAATGCATGAAGGAAAAGGAACACACATACAAACACACACACACAATTTAGAAATAGTGAGATTACTTAATACATGCGAATATAATGGAAAGCTTGGCAAATACAACAGCTCACATAGAAGTTGGAGGGCCTGCTTCTAGAAAATCATAATGGAAATTAATGGAACTGCTATGGATTGGAACATGAATAGCTACTTTGCAGTTAATTCCAATCTTTTACCTACAGGATAACAAGGAACCTTTTTTGATTGACTGTAAAGAAAGATGTGGGGAGCTTTACAAAGAATCTAGTTCTCTTCTCTTTTTGCTAACTCCTTCCTACCTGGTCATGTTCAAAAGAGAGGAGGGGAACAATGATGTGATGGAGGAGTTCTTAGGCTCTCCTCATTAGAGACCAAGAGGTGATCTATAAATCTTTGTCTTAGAGTCTGTCATTTAGTTAAAGATAATAATAAGATAAAATTATTATGGTACTTTAAGGCTTGCAAAGCTGTTCACAAATAATTCCTTTAATCCTGAAAATAACACAGGTATTATTATCCTCATTTTATAGATGGGGAAACTGAGACAGCAATATATTAAATGAATTGCTAATGATCATACAGTAAGTATCTGAGTACAGATGTGAATTCAGGTGAAGATGAAAACCTTGTGATTTTTTTTTTAAGTTTCAGTCTCAGGAAGTCTTTCTAATTCTAAATCTATTGCATTAGGCATTATGATACCTAATCTTCTTAAGTGCATGCATGTATAAACTTGGGAAAGCATCTGTCTATATTGGGATATATCCAGGGACAGAATTTATTTAATAAATGATGGTTTATATTTGATATTGAATCTATGAAATTTTCAGGTAATATCATTTTTCTCTCTAAAATGAAACAACTTTACAGTAGAAACTATAGTTCTTTTCTTTGTAGTAGGTACTTAATACATGCTTGCTGAATTAGTGAAATTCAATTTCTAAACAAAATTTTTGTTAGCAGAATTGCATGTTATATAAAAGACATTGTATTTACTATTTATATAAAGAATAACACACTAAAGATCCAGAGATGAATAATTATTATTTGGTCAAGAAAGTTAATTTCCCTGCTTTTTCCATCAAGTATTAAACAAGAAGAAGTTTATTATACTCAGAAGAAAATTGTTTCTTACATATAAACATTTGTTGAAAAATTGATTTATTTAGGTAACCAAAAGTCATTCTGTGACCCTCAGGGTAAGACTTTTTGACATATATATTGAAAGAAACTTAAATGACAGTGTGATTTTTGATAAGATTAACTTTTCAATGAAGTTAAATAATCCAGATTTTTATGTGATTTTCTGTAGTTATATTCTGTTTACTATCATTGTGGTCATTAAAATTATTATACAAAATAAGTGAAAGTGGCTTCTTTGGTTAAAGTGGTTTCAGGTTGGTTTTAACTTAAATCATATACATTTGAGTCCAAGTATTAGACTGTGATGACCATTAATAATCACCTATTTTGAAAGATCAATCAACTAATTTGGAAGACCCAAAATCAAGTACTGAGATCATAAAGAGCATATACAAACACAAGTACATGAAGACATACAGTCTTTGTAAATGTGTTCTTATCTGCATCGTTTTATTTTTTCTTTGCTTTTTGTAAAAAAGACTGAGATAGAGCACTGCATTTTTACAACTGTCCACTTATTTTTACCCATATATTGTGAGGAAAATGCAGGATAAAAATAACTTAGAGTGATTGAACTTTTGACTCAGGGAATTTAAATTTAGATGTGCATATTGCCCACTCAAGTGAGTTCTTCTCCAGTCTGGTTTTGTCCAATTTGGTAGCATAGAGAAAGGATCCTATCCCCTGCAGTTTCATCGTAAGTTAACTGTCACCCTCCAATTCTTCCCTTAGGTGAAAAATTGATAGTTATGCCTCTCGGAAAATACAATCACTTATTTTTGTTCATGGATCATTTTTTTTGCTTTCTCTGAGGGAAAAGTCAATAAAAATATTAAATTTGTGTATAGAACAATCAGTTGAAACAAGTTTCCAGAAATAATGAGAATCATAATTTTATATTAATTTTATCATTGTGGTAAAAGCAAGAAATAGAAAGTATGTATGGGACATAAGGAGGGAGTTAACTGAGGGCACATGTACAGGAGGTCTGTAGAAGGTATACGACTTGAGTGGGAGGTTGGGGGGAGCTATGGAAATGATATGTGTCATGTTAAGTACAGTTAACTACATGAGCTGAAAATATTTTATAAGTAGAAGCAAGTTTCACTGGATGGACAAAAACATAGTTCTACAGCTGCAAAGCATTTCACTTCTTAGAGACATTTATATAATTACAAATTCAAAAATTAGAGATTTCTACTTAAAGACTATGATTCTTTACATAAGTCAAGAAATCAATAGAAAGAAGGAAAACATATAAGAGGAAGTATTGCCCTCTTTCTATCTACTCAATATCAACTTTATCCTTGGTTTATCTTATTTGCATATTGTAGCTGACATTGACCTGTGACCTCCTTGAGGGTAGGAATAGTTTTCACTTTTTTCATATCCACTTAGCATATTAGTAGGCATTTATTAAATACTTCTTGTTAACTTGAGAAAGAATACTATTTAAATCTAGTCTTGAGTGACTGATTCTTTTACCGCTATGAAGATTTCTTACAGCTGACCCTTTCTTAAACTCTTTCCTCAAAGTCAAGATTTTAAACTCTGAATAGATGAATTTATTGATTTCACCATTCTCTCTTCATGACTTTAATTACTACTTTTCACCACATAGTGTGTATGAGTACTACGGAGTTCAGAAAACTATTTGTTGTACTTAATGAGTCATATTTTTCTTGTACTAGCTGTCTCCTGGTATAATATACCCTACCAATCACCAATGAGCACCATTATTTATATTAAGATACTTTCTTTGGTCAATAATATTTAATAAGCCTTTGAATTCTTCCCTACAAGACTTCCATAAACTTGAATATTTCCATTTCCATTTAGAAACTAGAAAGTTAGGTTCTTTCTTTTAAATCAGAGTAAAAGAACTTGGATAGAAAGGTTGGATTCATGACCCAGTGCAAGAACATAAGCAGGACAATTCAGTGAATTGGCTTAGACTTAGAGAATCTGTATTTGGGTTTCAATTTTACTGTTTCTTACCTTTGATCTTGGCTACATTATATTAATTTTTTTTCTCTCTTTACAAAATGTGAGGACTGGACTGATTCTTCTAGATCTAAATCTAAGACCTCGTGATTCAACATTTATTCAGTAGTATCAATTATAGGAATTTTAACTCTGATTTCATATTAATCTACTTCTCTTTTAATCAAGGGACATTCATTTCCAGCAATATTAGCTACTTCTCATATCATATCCTAGAGAATCATGGAAAAATTGGTAATTAGATAAAATCCTATCTTGCCATTTTATTCTGCTTTTATATCATTTCAGGACCTAAATTTACTAGGTTCTTTCTATTGCATCCCAAGCACTTAATAAATGCTTGCTGCCTACTTTAAATTAATGATTAGTTGACAGTAAAATATGGGCATTTGCTTCACTTACACTTTGCCTCAGTTTCCTCATCTGTTGAAGGAAGATTTTAATACCACCAATCTCCCAGGACTGTTATGAAGGTCAAAGAAGATAAAATAATTAATAGTTGTAAAAATACTTAGTTATAGCATACTTGGCATTATGTATTAAGTGTTAGAACTTATATCATTAAATTAGAATTTATTTTTCTATTTTTATGTTAAAATGTATTAAATTTTCCTTTTTATATCACCTTCGTTTCTAAATACATCACTCCACGATCCACCCCAATATCAAAAATTAAAAAAAAATTTAAAAAAAGGTAGTTCAGTGAAAAAGACCAACATGGAATTGAGTGTGATGGTATGTGCATTGATATTTAACTGCAGTTCTCCATTACTTAAGTGAAAGTATGGAAGCATATTTATTGTTTTCTTCAGACTAAGTTTAGTCATTATAAATACATATATTTGAAGGAAGTCATGTATAGGAAGATGAAGAGGTAGAAGTTTGATGTGGGGGGATCAAATGAGAGTTTGTAATTGATGAAATGTAAGAACTCTTCCAGCTCTGAATATATGTTTCTATGAAACTGAATCTGTTTCCAGTGGGGTAAAACAACGACATTTATATGAATGTTCACTTCTCCTAGAGTCATATAGGCTCCTTCCCAGAGTCATAGTAGATTCCTGTGGTTTGAACTACTTCTGAGAAGACAAACACATAAAGAGACTGTTCAATAGACAAAGTAGACATTGGGTCTTCCCATTTGACCCATACTGTCTGAACAGCCCATGATAATAAGAGGGAACAATATATGAACCTCCTAATTAACCAAAATGTAACTATAATCCTGAAGTGTTAATCCAAGTTTTGAAACTTTAAGGATTATGCTTCTGTCCCTCCAAGAGGCAAGTTCTCACTACTCAGAAATGCATCTTCTTTCTCTAAGAGATGATAATCCATTCCACATAAGTTGTGGTTCTGAATATTATTTCTGAACTTTTTTCTTAGTCTACATTAGCAGTTTCTGTTTTCCTCTGCCATGCCCTTCCCTGGAAATCCTTTCATCAAATTTAATTAATTTTTTGAGGCAATTGGGGTTGTGACTTGTCCAAAGTCTCATAGCTAGCAAGTGTTTGAGACTAGAAAGAAAGAAATAAAGAAAAGAAAGAGAAGAAAAGGGAAGGAAGGAAGCAAGCAAGGATGGAAGGAAGGAAGGAAGGAAGGAAGGAAGGAAGGAAGGAAGGAAGGAAGGAAGGAAGACAATCAAAACTTCTGCACAAACCCATCTAACAAATTCATCAAAATTATTAGGAAACATCTTTGATTAATCCCTCTCACAAAATTTAGAAGTAATAGAGGAAATGAACTAAATATGAAGAATGATTAATCCTCTTAAAAGTGTTGGAATTTTGAATTTGGAGCCTAATTATTTGTCCTTGAATAATGTTATTAGATGGGTATTATAAAAGAGTTCCTCCCTCATATACTTTAGCTCCTCTGTGCTCTTCACCCCCTCCTCTAACTCCCAGCCTTCTCCAATCAAGACACTGTGGTAGTTCTGATTAATGCTTTTGTTACTCAGCCATTCATTAGTGTAATTCTTTGCTTATTGATCTCTCTAAACACACCCTTCACAGACTTCAATTACTTCCCAATGTTCTGGCACAGAGAGATATAAACTAAAAGCCAAAACTGAGAATATATTACTCTGAATTTCAGCCACGTGTTGCCTTGTAGACATGCATTGTAAGCTTATTGAAGAACCATTTATACAACTTACAGGTACTGCAATGATTGATATTAGAAAATGTATAGAATCTGCTGAATATGAAGTAATTTCTGAGATTTTTTTTAAGGAAAAAAGAAAATGAGAATAGAAGAGAGATAAAAATTCAGAGGAATTAAGAGGGAAAGAGAAAAGAATTTGAAATATGCATTCAAGAACTTTGTTTTAACTTCCCCCCATTCTCCTTTTTTTAGTTATTTAATTTTCAATATGACTACTGGTTAAAGATCTGACACATCTCTTCCTTCTATCTCCCACAGTTAAAGTATTTTTTGCATCATCACAAGCTATTCCTGATGAATGTGAGCTCACAATGATCTTTGCCTTTTCTAAATCCCTGTACAATTGAGATCCATACCACACAATTTAACACATGATTAAGGACTTCATCTAGTAGCTTTATAAATATCTTTCCTTTCTATCACTATCTTCCCCTTCCAAATTAAATTAATATTTTCAAGGATCACAACTTATAATACTTTACTTTTTAGTTGTATTACTATAACAGAGAGAGATGAGGTAATTTCACAATTTACAAAGAGACTTACTGTATATGATCTCATTTACTCCCATCTCAATGCTATGAAGGAAGGAAGACACAGATTTATAAATTAGGAAATTGAGGTTCAGGTTAAATGACTCATTCAAAGTCACCCACTAGTAAGTAGCAAAGCCAAGTTTTTTGACTCTAAGTCATCATTATGCTTTTTCTTTTATCCTTAATTCTTATTATATTGTACCATTTAGCACTACTATAAATATGTAAATTTTGAATTGCTATTAATGGCAGAAGTAATTATAGCTTGAATAAAATAGCACCTACTCACTCCACAAGGTTTTAATGAGACTCAAATAAGATAACATATGGAAGACACTTTTAAAACCTTTCAAAACTTAAATCACTATATAAAATTATAGCTATGCATATCTAGGGTATAGAAGATAGAATATTGGTCTTGGGAGTGGGGAGAATTGAGTTCAAATCCTGTCTCAGACACTCTGTTTTGTGACTGAGTAAATCATGATTCTTCTCAGTTTCAGCTTCCTCATTTGTAAAATAGGGTTAAAACTTGCACCTATCTCACAGCATTATTATGATCAAATGAAAAAACATATATAAAGTACTTTGCACATTTAAAGCACAAATTAATGTACTACATAAATGCTAGCTAGTAGTAGGAGTATTAAACATCATCTCAGGAATAATAGTAGTAGTAGTAGTACAAGCATCCCTTAGAGTTATTGAGGGTTCAGTTCCAGATCACTGCAATAAAGAAAATATCTCAAATAGAGTGAATCACATGAAATTTTTGGTTTCCCAGTAAGTATAAAAGTGATTTTTGCACTATGATGTGATCTATTTAGTATGTAATCCTATACAAGTCACTTAACCCAATTTGCCTCAGTTTCTTCCTCTATAAATAAATCTGGAGAAGGGAATGGTAAACCAAGTCAGAATCTGTCAAGAAAATCCCAAAATGGAGTCAGGAAGAGTCAGACATGACTAAAATGGATCAAAAACAACAATATTGATTAAGCATATGTCAACTCTAAAGAATTATTACTCAAACAGACTCCAAAGAATTGCAACTCATAGACTGTCTCCAAGCCTAGCAAATGGAATTAATTTTTTTGGGGGGGGGAGGTCAAGCTCTGTGGCTGACTCTGTTTCTGAGAGAGTGAACTGGGTGAAACTAAAGGTTTATATAAGGCCAGAAGTGCTGTGTTTCTAACATAACATGTCAATTTTGTAGTACATGGAGGCGATTGAAAGGGTCACATAGCCTTGGTGGAATTGTACATGTGGTTACCCAAAATACCAAGAAAAGCTCACTTGGGAAGGTATCAATGTATGATAATGATATTATAATTAGCTTGATTTCATCATAAGTTCTTCCAAGAACAATAAAGAGGAGTACCTATGCTTTGCTCTAGGAAAAGTGCCTCCTATGATTTAAGTTCCAGATTCTGTGTCCACACCCATGTTACTGTCTCCTTATTGGCTGGCCTAAACACGACTTAGTTCAGGTTTGTTTATTATTCTTTTACAATAGTACTTAGGGAATTGAGATTGTGGTATAATCTTATTGGATGATGTTTGTGGTATGTCTAAACAGGATGATGTGGCCTGGTGGTGTGGTAAGGTCAAAGTGTACCTTTCTATTCTAATGAAGCCTATGAAGGAGTCAGGAAATTGGGTCTGGGATGTTGCTAAGATCTCATTAGTATTATGTCTATAAAATAATGCTCATGCCTAAAATTTAAAAAAAAATTTATTGCTAAAAATTGCTCTTCAGCAACTTGGAAACTATTTGCTGTTGTGGGGGTTTTTGCCTAGGTGTTGACAGCTGCTGACTGATCAAATTTGTGGTTGCTGAAAGTGGGGGTAACTGTGGAAATTTCTTAAAATATGACAAAATTGAATTTTATCATATGTATTGATCTTTTAAGTTGAATATTTAGAGGTAAGTATAGGGTTATTAACTGAATTTCAATGTTGTTGTATTTCAGACAAGAGGAAGGCCCAAGGAGAGGGAGAGACATAGGGGAATGGGACATTATCGGAACAGTCAGAAGACACAAAATATTCAGCAATTATATGCTCCTTCTTAAATGGGCCCAGTTTGCTGTGCCTCAAAACAATTATTAAAGCAACATCAATGATCACTGATCACAGATCACCTAAAATATTAATAATATTGAAAAGTTTAAAATAGTATGAGAATTACTCAAATATGACAGAAATATAATGTGAACATTGGCACTGATAAACTTGCCTGATGGTCACAAACCTACAATTTGAAAAAAAAACGAAATATGTGTAAAATGCAATAAAGAGAAATATTATAAAATGGGGTATGCTTGTAGTAGTAGCAAGAATAGGAGTGGGAGGAGGAGAAGGAGGAAAAGGAAAAGGGGCAAGTGCAACAGCAGCAGTACCAGTAGCTGTAGTAGTAGTAGCAGTAGTAGAGATAGCAGTAGCATTAGGTATTGAAGTAGTAATGGTAGTGGTAGCTGTAATATTTTACAGTAGTAATATTTTTATATCTCAAACAATGTTCAGCTCAGATTACCCAGAAGGTAAAGAGTAGGTAGCAATTAACTCAGATTCATTCATTAAATTTTCAGAGTAACATAGGAGTCATATATAATTTTGTGTTAGTTAAAGGCAGGAAAAGAAAGCAGGAATAGTATTGAATAGACAAAGAAAGATATAAAAGAGAAGAATCTGAAATTCCCTTTTAGAAATGGGGTATTTTGATGACTAAATATGTAAGTATCCATTTTCATTGAGTGAATCCTTGCTTAGAGTGGAAACTGGTTCAGTTGCCCTATCCCATGGGAGGAAAGGAAAGTGTCCCACCCTGAGCCATGGAGCACTGTTTGCTTACCCTTTTTTATAAAACCCTTGGAGGTTTTCTGCTGATAAATGTTTGTATATGGAATTATACACAAAATGATTTTTTTATAATAACAATATTTCCTGAAATCCTTTACTTATGGAACACATTTTGGCTTAGAAATAAGATGATAAAAATGAATCATGAAGAGAGTAATTAAGCATTTGACATTTATTAAGCACCTACTATATTCTACATAATCTGCTAGGTGCTGAGGGAAACAAAAAATGAAACAGTTATTAGATTCTGGCTCTGGGGAAAAAGAGCAAAGACATAATATTTAAAGGACACTGAAATGGGTTTTCAGGGACAGAGGTATGGAAGAAGGAAGAGTTAAAGATATGTTGGAGGTGTCTAAATGATAGTGGCATGGATGACAGGTCTTGTAAAGGAAGAGAATTGTCTATCTCATCCAAACCCATGTAATTTCTCCCATGGAATATTTCCAATCTCTCAGTATCTTTACATGTAGCATATCCACAATCAGTCCCAGGTAATCTATATTACCAAAGCAAAATTTTGGCCATATTATTCCTTGATATAAGGAAATTAGTGACTCACTTCCCTACGATAAAATATATTTCCTTTACTTGGTTTCTGAAACCCTTTACAATTTGACACTAGGCAGTCATTCCAAATTTGTTTCACATTTCTACCTTTTATTCACCTTATAATATATTGGAAAAGCTATTCGATTTCATACATACTATTTCTCTATCCATATATTTTGACAGACTGTCTCCCATTTGTGTACTATTCAACTATTAAAACTTTGAGAATCCCAGGTCACCTCTAAGCTAAGTTAAGGCAATAGAGTAAGGCTTACTTTGTGTCCTAGTCAAGACTTTTCATTTCTTTTATCATAAAAAATAACTCACCAAGAAAAGGAAGAAAAAGAAAAAAGGAAACTTCACAATATGAAACTTTGGCTTACTCTAGGGACACATATCTTCTATTGAAGTGAAGCAAGAAAAGAAAGTCAATTGAGTCAATGGTTGATAGAATTGACCAGATAGATTATATTCCTAAAGAAGATGAACTTTTTGAAAGAGGAATGAAAAATGCACATTTTCTAGCATCTTAATCATGAGCAGGAATACACATGTAACATCTATAAGCCAAGTTTGACAGTGAGCATTCATTAGAGTCAGTGTAATGTCATAGCAAGAGCACCAAAGACCCTGCTCATTGTCCAGTCCTGTCACTAATTAACTGTGTTGATTTCGGTGTCTGGGACCTGGTTTTCTCATAAAAAATGAAGGTTTTGGAGGAGATGACCTCCAAAAATCACTTTCTAGCTCTAATGTTCTCTCACTTAGTCATCAATTATTCCTAAGGCATTTCTTTATGGTTGGTTAAGAATCCTTCCTCCCAGCATTTCTCCTCCTTTCAAATTCATTTGTCTAAAGGGAAAAAAATCACAAAGGTTTTAAATAATGAATCTCCCATTACTTCTACAAATGAATGAGCTGGAAATTTTCCATAACACATTTACTGCACAGAAATCCAAAATAAAGAAGTAGTAAGTGTTCCTACAAAAAGAGATATTAAAAACCTTAGGGCTTCTTAATTGAGAAGGTGGCAGGATCATAGCATGAATGTTCAGACTAAGGTATAATGAAAAATTAAATCAAACTAACTGATCAGCAAAGATCTAAAATACTGCAAAGGGGGCAATACTAAACTATTTTTATAAAAGGAATTCAAGGAAGTTGGACAGTTACATAGTTCAATTTTTTTTCAAGAAGAATATAAAGAAACTTCAAATCATACTCCTGATAATAATCCTCTGGATTAGCTAAATCACCTCGAATGACCCTAAATGTTAGCAAAATTTAGGGATAAGGGCAGCCTATAATGCATGTTCTCATCTGCCTGTCTTTACAACAAGTCAAAGCAGGAGTTTAGTTGTTTAGTTTAATATAAAGGATGCTGAAGAGTTCCCCTTTATCTTTTCCAAATATGCTCTTCAATTCCTCTGGCTGTCCTGAGGTACTTCACTGTTATCATTATGGAGAAACTCTTTGGGGTTAAGAATAATAAAATATGACATTTCTATAGCTTTTATACTTTCAAAGTATAAAAATGTCATCTTATATATGTATTATATATGTTATCTAGAACTTTATATATATATATATAAAACAGTGCATGCATAATAATGATTATATAATATAAATATAGTTATGTGATACTTTGTATATAATACATATGAGAGAGAGAGAGAGAGAGAGAGAGAGAGAGAGAGAGAGAGAGAGAGAGAGAGAATGAGAGACAGGAGGAGGAAAGCAGAGAGAAAGAGTGGCATACAGAAAGAATTCTTTTCAGACTTTAAAGTATTATAGAAATTTCCATTATTATTATGTCAACTCAAAAAATGTCTTTCTAAAGCTATCTATTTATCAATTATTTATCTATCTGGGGTATGTGAAGTATTTAGGGAGGACTAGTCCCTCTGAGTTCTTTTCAGGACTTTTTAATCATCTTTGATGTCCACCTTTCACTTAACTCCCACTTTGGGTTCCAAGAAGTTGCAACATGGCAAGATCATACCCCAGCAAAATTATCGTAGTAGACAGGCTAAACCAGGCAGAGAGTAATTGACATAGCTGATGAAGAAGGGGAATGTTTACCCCAATCATGAGAAGGCTTCCCTAGATAGATTGGGAGGATGAGAATAATATATTCCAACTGCCATGAAGGCAGCTGAAGCAGGTGCTGTGGTACACTTGGAATCAGACACCAAGATCATCTGCTGCATCTTTGGTCATCATAAAACATACTGACTTTTATCTTTCCACTGAAATTTGATAGCTCTCAAAGAGAGCTTGAGACTGATTACTTTGTACAATTCTGTCTCACTTAAATCCAATTCAACCACAAGGTCAACAAATCATCCCAAGAATGTCATTGGTCCTCTTCTATACTTGAAAATCACTATTCACATAGCACATCTGAATAACTATACATACAAACAGATAGTATATAAGACACACATGTATAAATATATGCACAAACATACACATACCTCATTTGAGCCTCACAGAAACTTTGAAAAAAGGTGAAACAATTACTGTTTATCCTATTTTTTCTGCTAATGAAACTAAAATTTAGAAGGATTAAATGACTTAGTACATAGCTAAATGATTAGAAGCAGAATCTGAAACCATATATTTTCATTCATTTACTACCTAATAGTCTCTCTACTATACTCTTCTATCCACCTTGTACTCACTACACTTAGAATACAAGCACCCTTATAGTTTTAGATTTAGACCTATAAATAATTTTAACTCATTTCCAAATGATGTATAGGGTGTCTTCAAGGAAGATTAAAATCTCTTATGTGAGGGCTGTTGAGCCCTTTTCGGGACTAGTTTACACTTTTGTCTACCTGAACCTCCAAACTCTCACCTGAGGTTCCAAAAAATTGTAACATGCACAGCAAACACACGCCAGATAACTAAGAGAGTCTGAAACTCTTCAGTGAGTTCTCAAGATTGTCTACTCCAAACATGTGAAGTCTTCCTCTGGTAGAATGGGTGAATGAGAACACTTCATTTCAATAGTCATAAAGTCAGCTGAAGCAGGTGCTGTGGAACTCTTAGAACTTGGTTAGATATCAAAGACACCAAGATCATTCATGTCATCTCAAACCATCACCAGTTGTCTTGATTCTGTCTTGCCACTTGGTCATGATGACTTTGGAAGAGAGAGTAAGGCCAATGACTTCATTCAATTCTACCTCACTTTAATTCAATTTATACACACATCAAAAACATAACCAATACCACTTTACCATTCCTCAATGTCCTTTTAGCAACAGGCAAGGGATGAAGCAGAAGTGAAGGGTGCACTGGCTGCTATAGTCACAACCCTACACACTGGTGCCCCAGGACAGAAGATTCTTTTCTCACTGAAAGCAATAGTAGAATTCGGCAGCCCTCTGTGTGACTGAACAGGTCATTAAAGGATTGTCTGCTCACTTCCTGGTATGAGGAAGGGGTTAGATAATGTACCCTAAAAATTTTCTGCTTATTCAAACATGACCTGATTACTGTAACAGGCAAGGATCTCACAGTGCTATTGAGACAAGCAAGAAAAATCTACAAAAATTTTATTTTTTTAATTTCTTTTTTTCACATTTCTTCAATAGTTTTTTTTTGGTAAAAGTAAGCATAATTCTCCCCCTCAAAGAAAAAGAAACCTTAATAAAAATAAAGTGAGAAAAAATGTACTTCAGGCTGTATTCAGATACCATCAGCTCTATCTTTGGGATGGATAGCATTATTTATCATAAGTCCATCAAAAATATTGCTTCAGTAATTTTCCCAGTTTCCATTGCTAACTGTTTTTCCCTCCATCCAGTTCCTCTCTACCTCCAAATATTCATTTATCTTTCCCCTTTCACCCTGTCCTTCCTCAAAAGTATGTTGTATCTGATTACCCTCTTCCACAATCTTCCCTCTCTTCTGTCATCTACACCCCCCTCCCCTCCCTGTCCCCTTTCTTCCATCCCTTTCTTTTCCTATTTTCTTCTAGAGTAAGATAGATTTCTGTAATTTATTTCCTCTCTGAGCCACTTCCCATGAGAGTGAAGGCTTACTTATTCCCCTTCACTTCCCCTTCCACTCCTTTGCAAAAGCTTTTTCTTGCCTCTTTTATGTGAAATAACTTATCTCATTCCATCTCTCCTTTCTCTTTCTCCCAGTTCATTTCTTTTTCACTCACTTATTACAATTTTATAATATATTATACCTTAATATTCAGCTCCCTCTATGCTTTCTATACATATATTCCTAATTGCCCTAATAAATGAGAAGGTTCACATGAATTTTCAGTATCATCTTCCCAAGTGGGAATACAAGCAGTTCAACATCATTAAATCCCTTATCATTTGCCTTTCACATCCACCCTCTCTATGTATCACCTGAGTCCTATCAACTCTTATCATTTCATCAAGAAAATTTGAATGTCCTCTATTTCATTGAATAGACATAATTTGGCCTGAAAGAGTTATGTTCTCATTTATAATCCAAGCTCTTTTGCCTTCTGGAATATCATATTCCAAGCCTTACAAACCCTTAATGTAAATGCTGCCAAATCTCATATAATCTTGACTGTGGCTTCTTAAGATTTAATTTTTTTCAGGCTGCTTGTAGTATTTTCTCCTTGACTTGGGGGTTCTAGAATTTGGTTATAATATTCCTAGGAACTTATATTTGGGGAGCTCTTTCAGGAGGTGATTGGTGGAGTCTTTCAATTTCTATTTTGCCCTCTGCTTCTAGGATATCAGGACAATTTTCCTGGAGAATTTTTTTGAAAAAATTAAATCTAGGCTCTTTTCCTGGTCATGCTTTCAGTTGCCCAATAATTTTTAAATTATCTCTCTCCTGAAGTTGCTGTTGCTGATTGTAATTCCCTCTATCCATTCCTCCCCACTACCATTTATTACATTTTCTCTCTCCTTTCTCTCTGTCCCTTTTCAAAAATGTGCTGTGGGGCAGTCCAGTGGTACAGTGTACAGAGCACCAACCCTGGGGCCAGGAGGCCCCAAGCCTATATTTCCAACCCAGAAACCACCCAACCCTCATGGTGCTGGACAGGCCACCCAATCCCACCACCTTGCAAAAAGTAAAAAAATAAAAATAAAAAAGGGTTGTATATGATTACCCTCTCCCATGATCTACCCTCTCCTCTGTCAACAGCAGCTCCCCCCCTCCCCACCCCATTTCTCCCTTCACCTTTCTCTCATTTTTCCTATAGATTTCTAAACCCATTTAAGTATGTATGTTGTTTCCTCTCTGAGTCATTTCCAAGGACAATGTAGGCTCACTCATTTCTCCTCACCTTGCCCCCTTCTGCACCATTGCAAAAACTTTTTCTTGACTCCTTTACATGAAATATCTTAGCCTATTCCACCTCTCTTTTCCTTTTATCCCAATACATTTGCTTTTCACCCATTGACTCCATTTATACTATGTATTATACCTTCAAATTCAGCTCCTTCCTGTGCCTTTTCTATATATGCTCCTTCTAACTACTCTAATAAATGAGAAGGTTCATATAAATATTATCAGAATCATTTTCCCATTGCAGGAATACAAGCAGTTCAACATCATTAAATCCCTCATAATTTGCTCATCCCCATCCACACTCTCAATGTTTCCCATCCACCCTCTCTGTTACAGACCTGAGTCCTATACTGAAAGATCAAACTTTCTGTTCATGTCTGATCATTTTAACAGGAACTTTTGAAATTTCCCTATTTTGTTTAATGTCCATATTTTCCCCCTGGAAGAGGATGTTCAGTTTTGCTATGCAGTTGATTCTAGTTTACATTCCAAGCTCTTTTGCCTTCCAGAATATATTGCAGGTCCTAAGAGCCATTAATGTAGACTCTGCTAAGTCCTGTGTAATCCTGCCTGTAGCTCCACAGTATTTAAATTGTTTCCTTCTGGCTGCTTGCAATATTTCACTTTTACTTGGGAGTTCTGGAATTCACCAATGTTCCTGGGTGTTATTTTTTGGGGGGAATCTCTTTCAGGAGGAGATTGGGTATTTTGACAATTTCTATATTTCCCTTTACTTCTAAGATATCAGGACAATTTTCTTGTAAAAATTCTTTATAAAATGAAGTCAAGTCCCTTTTCTTAGTCATGTCTTTCCGGCAGCCCAATAATTTTTAAATGGTATCTTCTGGATCTGTTCTCTAGGTCAGTTCTTTATTTTTCAATGCGATATTTCACATTTTCTTCTAGTTTTTCATTCTTTTGGTATTTTTTTAAATTTTTTTTTGATTCATCACAAAGGCATCAGCTTCTTTTAGCTCCATTCTACATTTGAAAGAGTTGTTTCCTTCAGAGAGCTTTCTTATCTCCTTTTCTATCTGGTCAATTCTGCTTTTTAAGCTATCCTTCTCTTCATTAACGTTTTGGATTGCTTTTTCCATTTGAACTAAACTGGTTTTAACATGTTGTTTTCTTCAGCATTTTTTGGATCTCCTTGACTAAGCTGTTGATTTGGTTTTCATGTCTTTCCTGCATCTCTCTCATTTCTCTTCCAAACTTTTCCTCTACCTTCCTTAAATGATCTTCAATATCTTTTTGGACTCTGTCATAGCCTGAAGCCAACTCTTATTTTTCTTGGAGGTTTTGGATACAGAAGCTTGGACTTTGTCATTTGCGTATGTGTTTTGATGCTCCATGGGACCAAAGTAATTGTCTATGATCAGGTTCCTTTTTTTCCTGTTTACTCATTTCCCCAGCCTGTGACCTAGTTCTGGGATGGTTCCCAGGCTTTTGAGCATTATTGTGACATCCCTGCAAGGACCTCAGTTACTTCAAGGTCCAATGAGAGACTGTGACTGCTCTCCTGGCCTGTGCTTTAGTTTGTGGATGCCTACAAGCAAACCCCTCTGGCCTCAAGCAGAATCCTTCCCCAGGGACAGAGGAGAGATTTTGACAATCTCCCTCTATCCCCATACCTTCTGTGGGCTGAGCACTTTGCAAGCAGCTGCCTGGAGGCTCCTGGCTGGATGGGCTGAGGACCTGCTTTCATTTCCTGGGATCTGGACTGTGCTGAGGGTCAAACTGGTTCTCCAACTCACTCTGGTTCAGATTTCCACCTTGATCTTTCAAGTTCTGCTTGGAAGGTTGGCAAGGTTAGTTTGACAGGATAGGAAACTGCTTCTGCTGCCACAAGTCAGAGCTCCCAGGCACCCAGTAACCCAGTAGCCTGTTCCTGGAAGGCTGAAGCTCCTTTGCTCTGGCACAGTGATCCTAGTTGTGTTGTCATCCCCTCCAACCCTTTAGAACATAGCCTTCCTGTTATCTTCCAGCTTCCTTGAACTGGAAAATTTCCTCACTGGAACTTTCTGTGGGTTCTGTCTCTCAAAATTTTAGCTACAGTCATAATTTTAAGGTTTTTTGAAATATTTTGGAAGAGAGCTATTGGGAAATGCTGTCCTCATGCTACCATCTTGGCTCCACCCATCTTCTTTTTTGCCATGATTTTCTTTTTTTGTTGTTTTATTTTTTGCAAGGCAGTGAGATTAAGTGACTTGCTCAAGATCACACAGCTAAGGTAATTATTAAGTATCTGAGTCTGGATTTGAACTCAAGTCTTCCTGACTCCAGGGCTGGTACTCTATCCACTGTACCACCTAGCTGCCCTTAAATGATTTTTTTTTAGTTTGTTGCAAGGTAAATGGGGTTAAGTGGCTTGCCCAAGGCCACACAGCTAAGCAATTATTAAATTATTAAGTGTCTGAGACTAGATTTGAACCCAGGTACTCCTGACTCCAGGGTCAGTGCTTTATCCTCTGTGCCACTTAGCCACCCTCCCCTTAAATGATTTTCAAAATTTTTTTGAGTTCCTCCTTAGTCTGAGACCATTCTTTTATTTCTTGAAGATTTTGGATACAGAAGCTTTGACTTTGTTATCTTTTGGGTGTGTATTTTGATACTTCATGGGACCAAAATAATTGTCTATGACCAGATTTTTTTTTCTTTTGTTGTTTCCTCATTTCCCAAGCCTATGACTTGATTTTAACTCTTTGTTGAGATGATGCTCTGCTTCCCGGGTGGAGGATTCACTTTCTAAACTTTTGAGGGTTTTTGTAGCTGTTTTTTGTTAAGGTCTTATGAGAGATTCTAACTGCTCTCCTGGACTGTGTTCTGGCCTGTGACTGACCATAAGCACTTCTTTTCTCCCCTGGAATTGTGAGCAGAGTCCCTGATTTTCTATGGTAGTAAAGTTCCTTTTTCTGAGACTGGGATGAGTATGGGCAAAGTAAGAGAGTCTTTTCTCAGAGAAAGCAGAGGGACCTCTGTAGTCTCCCCTGACCCCCTTATCTGTGGGTTGACAGCTCTGGAAGCAGGTGATCAGGTGATGGGTGGTTCATTGCTGGGTGACTCCACAGACCTGTTCCTGGTTCCTGGGACCAGGGCTGTGTTGAGTCCTGCTCTGGCCTGGACTCTATGCTCACTCTAGTGTAGCAGGGTTTTTCTGCTGACATTCCAAGTTGTCCATCACAATCCCTGGTTTGAGAATTCTAGATATTGCCCCACTACAATGGATCCAGATTCCTCCAGGGACCCAGGCACCCAGGTACCCCACAGGTTATTACTGGTTGACTGAATTCTGGCATGGCATGTCTTGAGTTGTACTATGGCCTTTTCCAACCAAAGCATAACAAACCTCTCCCACTGATCTTTCAAGTTGTTTTAAATCAGAAAATTACTTAACTCAGTCTTTCTGTAGGTTCTACCACTCTAGAATTTGGCTAGAGTCTTAGTTTAAAAGCATTTGGAGCAATCTGGGTAAGAGCTTCAAGGATTTGCTATCCTCACTTTGCCATCTTGGCTCCACTCCATACAAAAACTTTTTCAAAGCAGATCCCACTCACGATCAGAGCATGGATTGTGCGCACACTCATACACAACGTGAGATACAATAGAATTGAAAGACAAATAACTCTGGCTGCAAGAGAACTCAACAGGTATCATATGCTAATAATAACCCTGAATGAACAAGCCTAGCAAATGAAGACCAAACTACTGAAGTTCAGCCTAGATATGTGATATTTTTTGGAGTGGCTACAGTGATGGGGAGTGCTGTGAAGCTGGATTAGGTTTTGCAATAAAAACTAATCTAGTCAATCAGTCTGAAAACTTATCAAAAAGAGTGAAGGACAGGATCATGACAATGAGATTGCCACTTCCATTAAAATACCATGCCAACATCATCAGTACTTATGTTCCCACCATGGAAAACACTGTTGAAGTCAAAGAAAACTTTTATGAAAACCTGTAGTTCCTTATCATCAATGTACCAAAAGAAGATAAGCTTATAATTCTGGGTGACTTTAATACTAGAATAGGCTCTAGTATCTGATCCTGGGATGAGTATGGGCAAAGCAACAGAGCCCTGTCTCAGAGAAAACAGAGAAACCTGGCAGGCTCAGGTTACTAAACATGGCAGGGAATCCTTGGGAGGAATGGAATTGGAAATAGCAACAGCAATGGTCACTCATTACTGGATCCTTATATATCTCCTGAGCTTCCCATCACAAGCATTTACCTAAATGCAATAAAATTTCCTAGATGCACCTTTGTAGCAAACAATGACAATTAATACACTATGTGATTGTAGGGAGATGAGAAAGACAGGATATGAAAGTGATAAAGGCAATGTATGGTGTGGTGTGCTGGACTGATCACAGACTCATCCTCTCTATGTTAAATATTCATATTTATCCAAAGTGATGTCCACAAGGCAAAATGACTACTAGAGGAATTAAGGTCAAGCAATTAGAGTGTGTCTCTTATTGGAAACATTTTCTTACTAACTTGGAGGGAAAATTGAGCCAACATACCAGCTGGCAACAGTGGAGCAGTAAAAGAAAATACAGCTTTCAGAATCTGATGTACAGCACTGAATTTGTTCATTTGATCAGATCAGTCAGAAACATCAAGACTGGATTAATGAAAATGATTAGGAAATATAGAAATTGCTACCTGAAAAATGAGAACTTATGGTTTTCCAGGGTTCATCCATTTCTAAGAAGACAGCATTTAATTTCATCAAAAGTAAAGTACAAGTAAAGCTTAGAGACATGCAGAACTTTTGGCTCAGTAAGAAGACAGATGAAATTCAGTTTTATACAGATAGTAGCAAACCGAAATTCTTTTATGATGCCCTGAAGGCTATTTATGGTCCAAAGTTACATCTCAACCATTCAGTGTTGATGGAGCCACACTGATTAACAATAGAGACATGATCTTAAGGATTTGGTTCTGAACATTTTCCTAGTAATTTTAACAAACCATCATCAATCAGTGCAAAAAAGTCAATGGCCATTTATCTCAAATTCAAGTCAATCAGTCTTTAGTTGAAGATCCAATTGAAGAAGAGGTTTTGAATGCCTTTAGGTTCCTATCAAGTCACAAAGCACCTGGTACTAATTCTATTCTGGCTGAGATCTACAAAATGTGTGTGTGTGGGGTGGGGTCCTTTGCTCATTCAAAAGCTGACTAATTTTCCACATAATATGGAATGAAGAGGTTATCCTCCAAGAATTCAAGGATTCCTACATCATCCTTTTCTATAAAGATAAAAGGAATAGATTGTATTGTGATGATCACAGGGGTGTTTCCTCTTAGTCATTGCTGACAGGATTCTTGCCAGAATCCTCCACAATAGGCTGATCCTTCACCTGGAAGATATTCACTTCTCTGAGAGTCAATGTGACTTCAGAAAGGGTCCAGAAAAAGTCAACATGGTGTTTTCTGCCTGACAACTCAAAGAAAAGTGCTAGGAACAGAACCTTCAGTCATGAGTATTTATAGAAAATTATGTCAAAATTTCATTGCACAGGGAAGTTCATAAGTATGGTGTTTATTTCATGATGGCATACTTGCCAGGAATCTGGATAGTGAACAATGCTCTTGAGATTTCCCAGTAACCAATGGAATGACACAAGGATGTGGCCTCCCACTTATACTTTGTACCCATATTATCAAATGCCTTCACTGGGGATGAACACAGCATCAAGATCAGCTCTCATACTACTGGCAAATTCTGATGCTTGATCTTCGGTTTACAGATGACTGTTCATTCAATGCAGCCTTAGAAGCTAGGATGCAATGAAATATGAATCAATTCTCTGCTGCTCATGCTAATTTTTGCCTAACAATTAACACCAAGAAAACATAGGTGTTCCATCAGCCAGCACAATACCATCCATATGTGGAACCACCCATTACAGCAAATGGAGAAATATTGAGTATTGTGGATAAGTTTTCTTACCTTGACATTGTGGAGGTACACAGTGACAGTCAGCTAGCTCAGTATTTGGGAGTCTCTGAAAGAAAGTGTGGGAGAGAAGAGGTATCAGACTAATTACCAAATTGAAGGTCTACAGAGCCATTGTGCTGACTTCCTTACTATATGCCCGTGGAACCTGGAGAGTCTACCAGAGTCATGTCAGAACACTGAATCAGTTCCATTGAAATTATCTTAGGGAAGGGGCGGCTAGGTGGCGCAACAGCCCTGGAGTCAGGAGTACCTGGGTTCAAATCCGGTCTCAGACACTTAATCATTACCTAGCTGTGTGGCCTTGGGCAAGCCACTTAACCACATTTGCCTTACAAAACAAAAAAAAAAAAACAAACAAAAAAGAAATTATCTTAGGGAGATTTTGAAGATCAGCTGGCAGGAGAAGACACCAGATAGTGAGGTCCTTTCTTGAGTTAAACTGCCAAGAATTCCAACATTACTACAGAGAATGCTAGTGGTCATGTTGTTAAAATGCTAAAAATACACTTGTCCAAAAGACTATTCTGTAGAGAACTCAAATAGGGAAAGAACTAATAAATGAGTCAGAAGAAACTATAAGGCAAAAGTCACTCTGAAAGTGACTCTTAAGAGCTTTGGGATTGATTGTATAACATAGGAGACACTGGAACAGGACCACCCAGCAGTGGTCCTCATCAGTGAGGGTACTGCACACTTTGAGGAAGACAAAATTGAAGCAGCTCAAAAGAAATGTGATATACATAAATTTAGAGTACCCATTTCATATGTTCACATGGACTATTTGTACCCAGTCTATGACAGAACATTCTGAACTTGTATTGGTCTGATCAGCCACAGTAGAATAAACTGTAATTTGTCTCAAACATAGTGATGCCATTTTGGTCTTCTTTGATAATTAAGGAAAAGAACCAATCTCTCAATTCTCAAAAAAGATTTTAATAGTGATGATGCCAGAAATTTAGAGGACTATTGCATCATAGATGAAGAGATGAAAGGAATTTCAATGGCCATATAGACTAACTTCCCTATTTACAGATGAGAAAACTGTGAGACAAAGAGTTTAAGTGACTTCCTAAGGTCATTCAGGTAGTAAATATCAGAAAGGAACTCAGAGCCTTGATTCTAGCCTCTGGACTCTTTCTAACTCACCACCACAGTAGAGAGTTCTAGAGGAGTCAGGTAGTTGCAGGATGGCACAGGTGCTTATTGGTATTTTTGTTCACTTAATTAGAAAGTGATTGAGTATTAACCAGTATTAACTTGGCCATTTTATTTGTGGCTAGCTCTGTGATAATGTATCATTCATTATGTCAATGGATTTCACATAAATTTGACTTTTAACATCAATAAAGCATTATTTAATTGATTATAAATAAAGCTTAGACCATTGTAAGTGTGACTTAGTTATGTTGATAAGTTTATTTTTCCAAGTCATCCAAAACAACTTTAGGGTATCAATGTGGAAGTAAATTAAGGCCCACTCCTATTATAAAAACAATGATCCCATATACTTATATATGGTGTTTGGGGATAAATAACATAAGAATCCTCCACTATTGTGCAACCAGATGCCTAAACTGAAAGTATTCTTGATTTTTCACTTTCACTTCCTATCCAATATAGGATCACTTGGCAGGTCTTACTGATTCTACTTCTACAACATCTCTTGTACTCCTATTCTTCTGTACACTTTTACACTACAATTACTGTAAATCAGGATATGACTGTGTCTTTTGTGTGCAATAAAAATTGCCTTCTAATTGCATTTCCAGTGTCTAGCCTCTCTTCTTTCTAGTCTATACTCTCTATATCTGGAAAATTTTTATTCATAAAGCATACATTGGACCATGTCATACCCCATTCAAGAAGCTTTAATAGCTTCCTATTGACTTTGGGATAACATGCAAAATCCTCTGCAGAACATTTAAAACTCTTTAACAATATAGTTATAGTCTCTTTTTCCATATTGAATATATTTTTTCCTTATATCATAAACTATGATTTTTCAGTCAAAATGACTTTTTTGGGTTCCCTTTATATTGCCTTCCATCTGTTGTCTAGTGTTTTTTCACATTCTTGGAATGTTATCTTTGTTCACCTTAGGTGGACTTTTTTGACACCTTTGTTCTCAACAAGGGTCAACCCATATGTAAATTCTGTCTGTTTAGATGCTTCATTTTAAGTTGTTTCTGGAAAAAACTCCTGGAGCTTCCTGGCTTCTTACCACCACCCTGACTCAGCTCAGAAATTTCCCCAAGCATAAGAAACTGTTTTATTTGTGTATCTTTTGTATTTTATTTATTTTTTTAATTTTTGTCTTGTTATTTTTGTTTGCTTAGTTTTTGTTTGTTTTGACTAGACCTTTGATTTTATTGGTATACATAGATCTCCTGATTAAGAACTTCTATCAATGCAGATCAACTAACTATTTAGCACACCTAGAAAGAGACCTGATGCAGTCACTGGTTAAATTCCATGTCCAGGGCCAGTATCAGAGGAAGTATTTGAATCCAACTCTGTGACTACAAAGTCAACTTTTCATAATCCACTTTGTCTTTTACCATGTACTAGGAAGTGCTTTAAAATGTTTGTAAAATTTAATTCACACTCTCAATTTACAATTTTATGTTTAACTGTAATTTTTGTATTTGTGAGATTTGTTTAAGAACTACTTGAGAACTGTTATTTTAAAACTTTAATCCATTTATCAATAATACTGAATGACTTGTTTCTTCTTTTTGTGGTCAAAAATGTTTATCATTTACTGAGATAAGAAACTCTGCATACATGTTAGAAATTATTCATTGTACTATATATATATATATATATATATACACACACACACACACAGTGGAAGATGTAATCTTAGAGTCAAAGAACTTCATAGCTGGAAGATAATATAATATTAGGATCATTATCTGGTTCAATTAACTACTACATAATAAAGACACTGAAACTGAGACTTAAGAGAAGTCATGGGATGATAGTATCATAGATTTGAAGGTTGAAGGGACATGTAGTCCAATCCTCTAATTTTATAGATAGGGAAATTGAGTTTAGAGAGATCAAGTCAGGAATAGCATTTGGACACAGATTTTTTCCTGATTTCATCTCTTAATTTGCATGTGGTCATACAACTAGCATTAATATAGTGATTTAAAAATTTTTGTGAAGTACATGTTTTTTATATCAGATATGTAAAATGGGAATTTACTTGTCTTATCTCCATCATGTCATTGTTATTCAGAAAATATTTTGCAATCTCAAATCACTGGGCAAATGTAAATTGATAGAATTAATCTCCTGCCACCAAAATGACCTACCTTTAAAAGAATCAGTGGAATTTGTCTTGTGTCAGATATATCTGATTATTTTGTACTACACTAGGAATTAATCAGAGTTTTGCTTTATATGATATTAACCTAAAATTTAGAACCTTAAATAACTTAACAATAACAATAAAAAATAGAATAGACAAGGAGGCTTTTCCTCTGGGCTTTACCCACCATTAGGTAATGGTGAAGGAGATCAGAAAATCTATACAGTAATAAGGGGAGGGGAACAGAACATATATGTATATATATATATATATATATATATATATATATATATGAATATATATAATATGTATATATGTATATAACTTATTTTTCTTGAAGAAGGTAGCATCTTTTTTGAGTTTAAGTGACAGGAGGGCAGGGTGAGTTCTTATTTTTTGATGTCTAATGGTAGACCAAATTCTTTCTTGATTTAAGGAGGGCAAGACAAGATTTTTCTTTCAAATTATAAAGGGATTAAACAGGGCAGATCAAGTCTTCCTTTCAAAGTTTAAGGAGGACATATTCCATTCCTCATAATAGCTTCAAAACATCAACCTTTGACCAGAAATAGTTATAAAAACTTATAGTAAATTTTATACTTTGACATTTTCCTCCATTTTGATTATGTCAGCTATAGAACAACTTAAAACATGAAGGGTATCTTGGAAGGGAAAATAACATCTCTAGGAGACCTAAGGTTACTGGAAGAATGGTCAGGCAACAAACAAATATGAGAGGAGAGGGGCAATGGATTTACAGATTCAAGGGTAAATTACAAAGATCTAAAAGGGACAGTCCCCTTTCACAGAATGACTGGTACAATCAAGAAGCACCAGAGAAAATGAATAAACTTCTTTCTTTTGGATACATATGATGATTTTGTATCTCCAGGAGTCTGTCAATGACCAGACTTTTTTCAAGTACTTTCAGGATATTTGTAAGTATCTTTCTTTCTGATAAAAGAAATGTTTCAACACAAAATTTAGGTCAAAACTTAAAACTGATTATCTCACAGAGACTTTGGTTTACAAACAGAAAATTTTAAAAACCAAATTTTATGCATTCCAGTTTTAAGATTCATTTCAAAGTACTTGACAATGCTTTATTTCACCCCCATTTGGGAGATGCTGTTCTAACAAAACAATTTCCATAAAAATAATCATTTTTGGAAAAGTGTTTATCAACTAGGTGGTTTTATAAATCAATTTTAAGATTTTTTCCATGAACTAAAAAGAATCAAAAAAAGAAAAAATTAACAAAAACAAAAAAATGTTTTAAAATAGACCACAGGTCATTCTTCTGTGTGATTATTTTAGTTGGCTTACTTAAATATCTCCTTAGCATTTTGAAAAGTTAAAGGATCTTAAATCTAACAGGAGCATGAAGCTGACAATAATGGACAATGTTGACCTATCTGACTGTGAAAACCAGAGAGTGTAATAGTGTAAATATATATATATATATATATATATATATATATATATATATATATATATATATATATGTATCATTTATACTGATTACCTGACATGATTTCAGGAATTTACCAGAAGGAACAAAGACATAAGAACAACTATCCTTTTTCATTTAGTTGCTTGTTTCCAGGAATGAGCAAGTGGATGACCATATGCCATGAACTAGACTTTAAATATGCCAGATGAGACATTTCCAAATGTCATGTTTGAGAAATGAATTAGGAAAGTACAATCTTAGAACATGTTAAGCATTTGCTTCCCCAGCCTTTATCCATGAACCTGTCACCCACAAATATTCATGAACTCCATAGGGTTACTGGTCTTATAATCATTGAACCAAGCAAAATTTTCAATGTCCAATCTTCAGTCTCATGTCTTTAATAGCAATTTCCTATAATTAGAGATTTAGCTCTAAACTTTATAGTCTAAAGGATCAGAATATGCCACATGGTGTCTATAATCATTCAGTGGCAATAATATACTACAATGAAAGAAACTCACAACTTAATTCTACTGTTGCACAAAAGAAATGTGATCAAAAGAAAATAATCAGGTCAAAAAATCAATAATCACAATTACCTTTTGAAACAGGCTTTATAAACATACTTTTATAGTAGAATATTTAGTTATTAGCCATGTTTAAAACCATATAAATACAAGTTGTTGCATTTAGAAACCTTTAAACATTTAGGAACTAATTTCAATCAGTCGTAGAAACAATCAAATCTCCAGGGAGGGTAACATTGTATTTTCCCTAAACATGTTTTCATACTCAAATCCTATTTCTTAGAAGAGTCAAAACAGTATAGAGGTTTTCATTATTTTAACCTTCTAACATTACATTATTTGTTTTATAAATTTACTTCTACCAAAATATATTCATCTTTCTCTAGAGAATGAAATTCTTCAGGAATTTAATCTTATACATGTGATCATTTCAAATATAACTTTTGCTTAGACCATGGGATAGCAACACATTTAGATCAAAACATGTAACACAATGAAAATATACAAGACTGCCTTTCCCTGATTTCATTAATCAAATTTGGACACAACAATATCCGATTAATATTAAAATGAATTATCTTAAAAGTGAAAATTTTCACTGAAAGTGACTTTTACAAAGTTTGGCATAATGTTAAATGATCCTCTATAGATGGGTCATTTGAATAGCTCTCAATAATTTTTATACTATAATCTTAATTTATATATGCAGACAAGCCTGGCAATTATGACTAAACAGTTACTTCCCCCAATAATTCAAGGATTTTGCCAGAATTCTACAACACAGATATTCTCACAACAGGATTAGATTTCCCCCATTTTAAAACTCTCAAAGAAACCCCAAATATTCAGTTCAGGAATGAGGTGATTAAAAATATGTAGCTGAGGGAATATAATTCTTGGCCTTACCATTTCCAACTAAATCTATGATTAACTGGCAAATCTCTGGAATCCCTAGGTGATAGGATAGCATCTTAACTTTAAATTGTTCAATTAAGCCTATTGTACCTTGATAGGAATCAAGAAAATCTTTCCTCAAATCCTATAACTCATCTCTTTCCCATGGTCTGAATTTATACTGTACTGTGGGACAATATGAAGCTTAACATCTGATGTAACCTGTTCTTCTTCATCTGTATATGGCATGGCCAGAGGTTATGATGTATTTACTACGTTAAAGGGATAAATGCTGACAGGGTCAGACTTTGGGATTTTATCTAGAGCTGGGGAAACCTTATTAGAACCAGGATCTTTTGGGATAAGAGAAGGAAGAGACAAAGTGGAGACATTGGAAGGAGTTGGAATAGAAAAGCATGAAGGAGGGACAAAGGAATACTTTGGAGAATAGGAAGAGGGGATAGAATTAGGAGAAGATGAGAAAGGTGGATAAGAAGAGTGAGTGGGCTGAAAATGAATAAAATGAATAAAAAAGAAGCAAAATTATAAGAGGGAGATGAGATAGGAGTTCAAGAAGAAACAACTGGTGTGCAAAGAGAAGAGAGAACAAAATAATGTTGAAGGAATTGGGAGAATTAAAGAATGTAATATTTGGGGAAGAATTTGGGGGAATTTGGAGAAGAATTCATAAAGAAACTGTATGAACATAATTTCAAAGCACTTCTTCCTCAAGTAATGTCAGATAAGAATAATTGGAAAAAGTCATTGTTCATGGTTAGATTGAGCTAATATAAAAAATGACAATTATACCCAAATTAAATTACTAATTTAGTGCCTATCAAGCTACCAAATTTTATGAATTGGAAAAAATAGCAACAAAATTCATCTGGAGCATCCCAAGGTTAAGATTAGCAAGGGAACTGATGAAAAAAAATGTGAAGGTAGCCTAGCTCTATCAGATCTGAAACTATACTATGAAGCAACAATCACCAAAACTGCTTGATACTGATTAAGAAAGAGAGTAATGGATCAATGGATTAGGTTAGGTTCAAAAGAAACTAGTAAATGAATTCAGTAATCTACTGCTTCACAAACCCAAAGACATTAGCTTCAAGGATAAGAACTCACTATTGGACAATAATTGCTGGGAAAACTGGAAAACAGTATGGCAAAAACTAGGCCTAGATCTACATCTCACATTCTATACCAAAATAAGTTCCAAATGGGTACAGGATTTAGACATAAAGGGAGACAACATAGATAACTTAAAAGACCAAGAAATACTCTCTTTATCAGATTTATGGAAAGGAGATAAACTTATTATCAAACAGTAAACTGCAAAATTAATTATTTTGATTATATTAAATTAAAAATATTTGCACTAAGAAAATCAATGATGCCAACATTAGAAGAAAAGCAGAAGGCTGGAAAACAATCTTCACAACTAGGAGTTCTGATAAAGTTCTCATTTCTAAGATGAGAAGAAAATTGCACCAAATTTACAAGTAATACTCAATTGATAATTGGTCAAGCGATATGAATAGACAATTTTCAAATGAAGAAATCCAAGCTATATATAATCATATGAAAATTGCTCCAAATCACTATTGATTAGAGAAGTGCAAATTATAACAACTGTGAAGTATCACTTCACACCTACCAGATTGGCTAAGATGACAGAAAGGGAAAATGATCAATGCTGGCGTGGCTATGGGAGTATGGGAGGACTCTGGCAAGAATTTTGCCAGTAATGACTAAAGAAATACTGCTGTGATTGTCACAGGACAATCTACTCCTTTACCTTTATAGAGACGGACAATAGAGGCATTCTTGAATTCTTGGGGGATAACCTTTTCTGGCCATGTAACCTGGAAAATTTCAGACAGTTTTTTGGTGAGCACTGGAACCCCAACCTTGTAGATCACAGCTGAAAGAGAATCAACAACAGGTACTTTGTCACTTGTAAGGCTCCTAAAGGTATTAAAAACTCTTCTTCAGTTGGAGCATCAACTAGGGACCGATTGATTTCAACTTAAGCTAAATGGTCAATGGCTTCTGCACTGATTGATAATGGTCTGTTATCTCTCTAGAATCTCAGTAGAATCACATCCTTAGGATCATGTCCCTCTCTTTAATCAATGTGGATCCATCAGAACTGAGTAGTTGAGATGCACTATATATGTCTTTGGTCCATAAATAGCCTTCAGAGCATCAAAAAAATTATCTTGGTTTGTTACTGTCTGCATAAAATTGAATTTCACCTGCCTTCTGAGCCAAGAGTCCTGCATCTCTCTAGGCTTCACTTGGACTTCACTATTGATGGAATTAATGGGGTGTAGGGTGTTTTCAAGTACCTTGGTGTGAGGGCTGCTTTCCCCTTTGCTATCCACCTGAACCACCTAACTCTCAAGTGTGGCTCCAAGAAGCTGTAATCAAGGAAGTCTCAAGTTCATCAGTGAGTAGTGTAGGGTTTCTTCCCCAAACATGTGAAGTCAGTTGAAGCAGGTGCTGTGGAGCTCTTAGAGTTTGGTTACTTAGCAAAGACATCAAGGTCTTCCAACTAATCATACAATTTCTTACTCAAATCTAACTTTCCTTCCCTAACACAAATTGTTCATTTCAAAAGTTTGTAATGCATTAATCAAATGATTTTCATAAAGTCTTTGTTTGAGTCTTTAAGCCTCTGGTAATATTTTCTGACAATTTTTGAGTATATTTTGCTTCAATGTTTTCCTCATTCATCTCAAAGTCCTTGTTCATGTTCAAATAATGCAATTGTATATTATTGCCCCTCTTTTTCTCAGTAATGATCATAAATTCCTCTATATGGAGTGTAATACTATTTAAGCCAGAAAAATTATACCTAAATTCTCAGCATCTCTTCTTTGATATTTCCAATTGTAACTTTGTTATATCCCAAATAATTTTCAGCTTCCACTCTCAAAACAACTTTAGTCATACTTTTCTCTTCATAGTATAGTTTTGAATGTAATTCCAATATTCAGTTCCTTTTGCAGTCCCCAGATTGTTCATAATTAATATAAGCATCACAAGTTGTCCTATCAATCCATGTTGTGCTTTCCTTTTTCATGGTCTGTCCTTCCCTCTCTTCTGATTTCTTTTTCAATTTCTTAAGTGTAAGTTATTCATTATCTGTGTTACGGTTACTTGATCATCTTGTCTGCATGGTCTGATGATCTTTTCTTATATCCAGTTCGTCTGTGGACAAAACAAACCCAGGTTAGTAATTGATCAAGTCCTTTCCAATGTCCATGTTTTGCGTCCTTCCATGTTACTCTATGAGTACTATTAGGGGTATATTGTTTTGTTATATATGGTGATATTTTTAACCAAAGTGCTTTTCAGCTAGAGTTTTATTCTTATCACCAAAGTCAAATGATTAATGAACAAAGTTTCATATAGACGTGCCCAGTATCTGCTCCCCCACAGTCCCCCCTTTCTGTTTATGTAGGAACATTTATAATGACCTATTCTTCCTATTAACTTTAGCTTGAACCCATGGGATTATAAGGAATACCTTTAATATGTTTTATATTGTAATATATATAGAAATAATTGTTTAAATGCCATAGAAGTATATCCAGGACCATTATCTGTTTTTTATAGATTTTGGCATCCCTGCAAAACAATGCAAGAAATGCACACTCACACCTTGAGTAGACTCTGAACTTTGTGCTTTTGCCAGTGTATATGAACTAAATGTATCTACAGTAACAAGAATAAATTTCATTTTTCCAAACGGTACTTAGTAAGTCACATCCATCTGCTATAACCCATTAGGAGTCTGGCCTCTAGAATTCTTAAAATAATTTTGAGGGGTAGGTAAATGTCCCTTTGTGGGAAAGATTTTACTCTATTCTTAGCTTGCTCTCTGGTGGTTTTAAATTCTTTACTTAGTAAACAGGCATTCTGATGAAATATTTTTGTGAGACAGTTTAGCTTACTCTTCTACTAAGCTTATAAGGACTGGAAGGGTTAATAGATTGGTCCTATGATTACTTTCATTTATATAGGTCCAGGCAATCCAGGGTGGGAATTTATATGTTCAATATAAAGGAATTGTATCTATTTCTAATAACTTCTAGTAATTCTTTAAAGAGTTGATATAGTATTACATCAGTGCTATGATTAGTAAAGGCTGTTATTATGCATCTGATGACATGATAATCATACTTACTATCTGTGAAAATATTAAGGCGTTGTGGCTGTTCTATTAATACAAACAATATAGCATATAATTCAATCTTATGTGTTGATGTAAAAAGATTATATCTTTTTTTATTCTATTATTGCAATGTGCTTGGACCTACAGGTTTAGAATAAGGTCCATGACATTTTTTTTTAAATTTTCAGGGAACCCAGAGGGTCATAACTTCTGATATTTTCACTCATTATCTTTACAAAGCAATCAATGATTAATTCTAGGCTTAGATATTATTACAGTAAAATAGCTTATACAGACAAAACTAGATCACATAACTTTTTCAACAGCTTGTTCATCAGCAAGTTATCTAACAATGGGTTAAATAATTTTCCATTTCCCAATCATCCTTCACAGTCCCTCACATATACTCAAGATTATTGAAAATAATTGCAGTTAAGATATACTTCCCAATCTCTTATACACTCTTCTTCTGAGTTTACCATTTTACATCTTTAAAATTGAACATTTAACTCTTAACCTATGTGAAACATAAGAACGTCAGGCTGACATCTCATTCTCTTAAAGAAAAATCAAAACAAGTTCTCTTAAAGATAATCTTAGAACTGAATGTCTTTCACATACAAATTTCTTTCTCATCTCTGCATTATAAGCTTATTTTCCTCTTATTCCAAATATACTCCTATTTTCAAAAAAGAAAATATTATTCTCTATGAATGTAGATTTAAATATATATATATATATATATATATATATAATTTTCAAAAAAACCTAAATCAATTTTTTTACCAAAGCCAGTGTTACAAGATACATATGTAATTTCATAAACATGAAATGGAAAATCAAAGCTTTTTGTAAAATCTCTGGGCCAGAAAAAAAGACCTTGAGAGATATAATTTATTGGCAAGGTATTCTCTAATTTTCTCATAACAAATCTTTACAAATGTGGTGGATGATACTTTAAATCATTCATACTTTGTTATTGTAACACAATTTTAAATTTTCAAAAAATTGTTTGAATCTGTTTTTATACAAAGTTTACAAATTATATATAGCACATTTACAATTTAATGTATATTTTCTTTACTTCCTAAAACTTTGCAATAAAAAAATTCTTAAGACCAAATGTTTCTAAAATTTTTATGATTACAAGATTTTCTTTATAATAATCTTAATAATCTTATAAATTCCAAAACACATATACGGAATTACCTTATTTTTCTTTGTAAAATATAAAAGTTTGCAAATTCTTCTTATCTGTCTCAGTGTTATTCTAATTTCACAATACTCTAACTTATAAGAGCTTGCTATCCTCCCTGAAAAAATGATGTTCTGCCAATTGGAGATTCCCCACATTTTGAGATATCAAGATAGTATGTACTAATTCTTTATCTTTGCTTTTTATCATTCATCAGTCGCCCCAAGTTTTTCAAATACATGAAATATATTCCTTCTTTTAGCAATTATGAAGTGTGACTAAAAGCACATAACTCAGATGCCTGTGTGCTAACAAAGGTTTTGTCAGGGCCCCAGCCTCTACCAAGGTTATTCTGACCCTATCTATTTTAGCATTCCCATAAGTTCTTCTTTCTCCTATGACTCGGGAGAAGCCACAAAACATTATAACAAAATAACTCCAATATTATTTTTTTACAAATCCCTTAATTCAATAACTTTGTACAAAGGATTACACATTGTAGATTTACTCAATTTGAAGAAACAGTTAACATTTACCTAGCAATTGCTTTCATATCAGACTTTTCACTTTATGGAATTTATTACTTTTCCAATCAATTCATTGCCAGATATTGCAAAAGTAGCAGTTTAATGCAATTTTCAGATTATTCCAACCTCATTTAAACACATAAACACATAGCTCTCTATACTTTCTTCTTCTACTACATTGATTTGTAAATCACTTTTCAAAGATCCCAAAATACATTTCTTATTTATACAAAGTCAAACCTATTCATGCTTACTTTCTACATGCTTAAACCAACTTCCATACTTCACAAATGGTTCAAAAACCCCAATATGCCTTTTCATTTTTCCTTGCAACCTTTTTTCCTTTATCCAAATCTTTTCAGAACCCATTACTTAGACTGAATTACTTACATATTCCCTTAATATACTGTTCCATTATTCTTTTCCATAAACTCTTTTATTAACATCATTCAAGGAAAAATAATTTTAGGGACAGGGAAAAGTGTTGAGAACTGCTCAATCTTCCTCCCCTACCCCACAGAAGGCAGTCTGTTAGTCTGTACAATGTTTCCATGATATGCATTGATGTAAGTTGAACGTGATGACAGAGAAATCATACCCTTAAGGAAGAAAAATAAAGTATAATAAATAGCAGAATTAGATAATAAGATAATGGTTTTTCCCCCCTAAATTAAAGGTAATAGTTTTTTGGTCTTTGTTCAAACTCCACAATTCTTTCTCTGTATACTCATGGTGTTCCTCATCACAGATACCCCAAAATTGTTCCTGATTTTTGCATTGATGGAATGAGCAAGTCCATCAAGGTTGGTCATCACTCCCATTAAAGTTACTTTAAATGAAATTTTTCTTTCTATCTCTTGCTCTTGGACTTTGTTGTTCATATACATATATATATATATATATATATACATACATATATACATACATACATATATATATATATATAAATTCTAATGATTTATATGAATTTATTTTATATCCTGCTACTTTGCTGAATTTGTTAATTGTTTCAAGGAGTTTTTAGATGATTTTCTCAGGTTCTCTAAATATACCATATCATTTGCAAAGAGTGAAAGTTTTGCTTCCTCATTACCAATTCTGATTACTTCAATTTCTTGTTCTTCTCTTATTGCTATAACTAGCATTTTTAATGCTGTATTGAATAGGAATGGTGATAATGGTCATCCTTGTTTCACCTCCCCAAATTCTTGTTTTAAGCAGGGCAAAACAAGATTTTCCTTTCAAATTAAAAAGGGAAGAGGACAAGAAACTAATTTCAAATTAAGAAGGACACATTCCATTCCTTACAATAGCTAGGAAAACATCAACCTTTGATCAGAAATAGTCATAAAAATATTTAGTGATTATTATACTTTGACATTCAGTAGTCAGAATATAGTAGGACTAGGATTTTCCCCCTTCAATAAACAGCTTATTAGTGTCTAAATATTTACAATAGAAAAAGTTAAAGGAGCACAATTTTCCTAAGAACTCTCTCCATTCCTGCTTACTAACTTACATTTAGAGAGATTCATTAACTATTCCAGGCTTCCAGACCCCTCAAATTGAGTATATGATAAATAAATGTAATGTTGATCAGGGTTAATCAAAATATTCATGGGAGACAGACTGAAAGATCAAGTATATTTTTTAAAAACCACTCAGATATTACAGATTTGTTGCACTCATAAATTAACCAAAATTGTAAATATTTCAGTGGATTCAGTTTATTAAAAAGACTTTCAAAATATTTAACTTAATAGACTCAGCAAGTTTTGTGAATATGCTCATGCCTAGGTTTTCTCCTGTTTTCTAGGTCTTCTGAAACCTACATATTCATCAGTAAAATAAAAGGAGAATTGTTTTGAGAACATTTGATTAAGAGGAAACTGAAGTGGCAAGAATAATAGAGATCAATATAAGAGGAAGAATTATACAGTGGATAGAGTTAAACTACTGGAACAAAGAAAAATTAACTTCTGATACATATTGAATTTATGACTTTTGGACAAAATCACAACCTTTTCAGTGCCCCAAGCACCTATCTAAGAATATAAACTACAGATTAGTAATCATTCTAATTTGATACTCAGTGATTTCTTTAGCATGAATATTCTATAAATATCTTTATATATAGTACTTCATGAATTTCTGTGATCAAAATATAAATAAATTGATAAATGAAAGAATGAATGAGTGGGTGGGTGGATGGATGGATGAATAGATGGATGAATGAACAGATTATTTAAGCACCTTTTAACCAAGATGAGCTTTTCCAATCTCAATGAGACAAAGATCAAAGAAATATTGATGCATAGTTCACTGCTAGGCCTATTCTGGAAGTTGGTTCTGATTGGTAAAAATTGTCAGAGCATGCAAAATATTGGCCCAGCTTTCATGAAGCCAGAGGTACCATATTACAAAGAATATATCAGAGTTTAGAATTCATTACTTCTATTACTATCAGAGTACTATTACCACTGATTCAAACACCATCACTACAGTGTCAGATGCATTTCAATAGTGATTAATAATCAACCAATATTATTTTAACCTCCCAAACAACCTTCAAATGAAATAATGCAAGTGAGTCTTCCAAGGATTTGTAATTTTCTAGTAAGCATTTTATGCTAGGTTGTACATATTCTGTCTATTCCTCACTTTTTTCATTAATTACGATGGCCAGAAAATTCACACCATGGCTTATCTGTAGAAGAGAGAGATGATAGAATTCTTTGAACATTAGCTGATTTAGGTCCTTGAAGAAGAGGAAAATGCCTAGTTAAATAAAATAAAGGAAAAAAGTCCAAATTTGTTTTTTCAGTTTTCCATAGATTACAGTGTCTCAATGCCATTTTTATCCCAAGTTTGCAAATGCTGAAACTAAGACTTAGAGAATTTAAATAATTTTCTCCCAAAGTTCTATAATTGGTAAGTTGTTAGAACTGGAGATTTTGATTCTGTTTTCATGATGTTGTAATGTGATGGCAATAGATATATGATATATGATGAATAGACATATGCTGATATATGCTTCCTAATTTTAAGACTACATTAATAAAGGCATAGTTTTTTCATTCAGTGAACACTAAATATTTTGTGTATCATAACAATTTGCAATTGAACTTGGCAGAATGTCACAAGTTACTAGACTATTATAGTAACAACAGTAGCGAAATGTCTTGAAAAAACTATATTTGGAATTTTCTGTGGGTGCTCTGAGATTTTTAGAGAGTTTTAGAGGACTAAATTCATTGTGAGGGCATAAGTTATATAAAACACAGGAAAAGCAATAATTTAGTGTAGCTAGAAATGTTCAGCAGCAGTCAATTCTTTAATAAATATATTTAAACAATTTCAATACTAATTTCAAAATTGGAATACAGAAGTACTTTAAAATGCATATATCTTTTTTATAGAACCAACTTTTTTTCTTTTTCATTTGGAAATTCTGCCTGTGAGATACACTTTTATTTTCTCAAATCATAGAGATAAATAGCACCAGCAAAGTCCATTTTTATTTGAATCACCAAATAGATATAAGATTTAAGAGAAAAGTCTAGGACATACTGAAACACCTGTTCTTAAGGTAAGTAAATGTGCTAGGTGAAGTATAAAATTGGATGGGAGAAATTTGAGCCCATGAAATCTCCTGCCTTCAAGAAACTTATCATATAGTCAAAAATAGAAGAAATAGACACAAATGTGACTTGAAATGTAATATAACCATTAATCAGAGAAGTATAAGAAGAAAGAAAGATCATGGTGCCTAATACATTATAAGCACTTAAATGCTTGACGGACAAATAACTATCGCAAAAATTATTTTTCTTTTCTTTTCTTCTGACTCTAACTGCTTGATTTCTCCCTAATAGTTTCTGTACTTATCTTTGTCATAAAGAACAAATAATTGCTCCCTCATTGGGATATCCAACCTATCCCTTACTCAGGAAAAGACTAACAGTTCACTTATCTCCAAGTGTACAGGGGTCTATTTACTTCCCTTCCATTTTGGGAATATATCCTTCCACTCTTCCTTACAAGGGCTATTTCTTTTCTGAAACTTCAATTTTTTTTTCCGTTTAAATTGAAGATTTGTTTTCTATAAAAGAAAAAAAAATATAAACAGTTCATTGTTCTTGCCAACCTGTTGTAGAGAGGCATTCCTAGAGTGCTTATTTTCTCTTTTAGAATGAAGATCTGCAACACTTTTCAACCTGTACAAAGTGCATCTTCGATCATAGGAAAATGAGACATCCTTTTGACTCCTCTCCCTAGCATTTTGTAGTATTTTTTCATTTATGCCACAGAACATGCCAAACAGCATTTAAAAGGAAAATGTAGAAGGTAATAGTTGGACTGAATGAAGTGCCAATAAGTGTTGGAACCTATAAAGACAGGAAGACCATGCATGATAGAAAAAAAATTATATTTATTAGAAGGAGGAATTGCATGAGAGAAGTGAGTTCCAGTCCAGATCTACAACTCACTGTTGATTTGAGGTAAATTGTAGCCTTAAGTGTTCACCTTTATAAAATGAGAACTTTGAAATAGATGACTTTGAAGATTCTCCCTCTCTTGTCTTATTAATGCTGCCTATTTTATTATCCTTGCTACTAGGATAGGATGGATGCTTGAGCTTTCAAAATGCTGCTTTTGAATAGAAAGAAACTCTCATCAGAGTATTATTTATTAATCTGGGCAATATTTGTCCTTTTTCTAAGCATCTACTGAAGGGAAAAATGCAAATCTGTTCTCTTAAGTTCTATATTTTTCAATTATTTACATTGACCAGACTGGCTACTCCAGCTCCATGGAGCTACAAGAGTATAGTGTACCCAGATATATACCATTACATATTGACATAGATTCCTACATCTTTACAAGTAATAGACAGGTTTTGTATGTTGGATCATGATAGAAGAACAGAATATAGGCTAAAATAGGAGAGAAGAACTATGTATTCCTTTATGAAGGTGGTAAAAAATAAAATGAATAGAGCATAGCTCAAGGACTCAGGTCCTGCTTTAGGACTATGTTGTAGGCACTGTGATGTAGAAAAGAAAAGGGAACTACCTTTCAAAGAGTTTTTTTCCCTTGTGTGGACTTTTCTTATCTTGAACATTTATTCATCTTGAAGAAAAAGAAAATACAAGCTCTTTCCTTCGGCAACAAGCTGTGTCCTAACTATATTGAAATCTGTGGTCTACAGAAGTGCGACACAGTGCCCAGATGCATTGATTTCTCTCACTGCAGGTGGTGCTGTGTCCAGTAGAGCTGCTTCACTGACACATGCTGGGGTTTTGTCAGAAGAACAGGACACGCAGAGATAAAACAGATGACAGGGACAAGAGCTGAGAAACAATAAGCACAGGGATCTGGGAAGCTTAAGAGGACTGATAAGGGGGAATTCAATTATAGAAGGGTGAGAGATTGGGGAAAAGGATAATATTGGAGGATAATGACTGAAGAGAGAAATATAAGAAGAACATTTTTAAAAAGGCAAAGAACTTTCTAAACAGTTGGGAAAAGCATATTTAATCACAGAGGAGAATGAAACAAGGGGTGTGATGGACAACATAGTGGTTTGTCAATAGAATGGGAGAAAGGTATCATCATTGGTTAAAACTCCCACATTTGTGCTAGACAAGCTTGAATGATAGGAGATTTAGAATTTAGTATGCACAATAAATTAACAGTTCAAATTCTTTTTAAATTTAATTTAGGATCATCTCCAAAGATAGTTTAAAGTCTTTCTTTAGCTCTCCATCTCTACCACTGAAACTCTGCATTTGACCTTATCACAGACTCTTCACTGCCAATTATCTTTCTTTATAGTCACCTCAATTCCTCTCTTGTACACTATTTTAGGCTCTTCTTTGATTGTTTTCTGTAGAAGTTTAGTCTTGTGGATGAAGGACTAGTTTGAACACTTTGATCATTTTAAAAGAAAAGTTGTATAATGGTCTAGTGAGTACTATTGCCTGTCCTCTACTACTTTACACATATGCTTTCATCTACTTACCCTTGCTTTCAGAATTCCTTATCAAAATGATCTTATGAAGATTTCTTCTCATCTTCCATTTTCTCCTAAGATGTTCCCTTTCTCTCCTTTCCTTTAGTTACACAAACACCCCTTCTCTTAGGCAACACTGCACTAAAAATGATTTCTAGTCTATGGGAGCTTCCTATAACCCTGAAAGGCTTCTTCACTTCATATTTAAGAACCTCTTTACCTTCCTTCAATATCTTCCTTAGAGATCTGAATTAGTATTGTAAATATTCTTGGAGCTAAAGTTTATGTTTAGTGACTCACTGGTTATGTTGATTACTAAAGCAATATGGATATAAGTATTGCTTGTTAATAATACTGAGAGAGACTAGTCTGGTTCAGGAAACTAATTTTGACAAACTGTCAGATTATCTTTTATCTTTTTCACAAAACTGCATGAAAAGTATATATTTTAACTTTTCTCTTACTTTATTTGACTGACAGCCTCTTAGGACAGGCAAAGAAAAACTCACCTACTTATTCATTCATTCACATATTTATTTATTTATTTAATTTATTTATCTTAAATTATTTGTACTGAGACCTTTTATTTTTGCACAATAGACCTCTCTGAATTCCATCATCTTTGCTCTCCCTCAGTCCCAAATTTCAGTTTTTCTATGTAGCAAAGAAAAACATTTAAGCATGAATAACCTAAATAATGACTGTCTGAAAATATCTATAGCATTGTGCCCCCATAATTCCTGAAGAAAAAGTAAACATTACTATCTGTTCCCCAGAAATTTTCTTTCTTAATAATTTCTTGAAAGCATTCTTTTTACTTACAGTATTGTAATTATCACATGTATTTTTCTGGCTCTGTTTATTTCATTCATCATTTCATTTAGGTCTTTGCATTCTTTTAATTCATCTTTCTCATTTCTTGCTATATAATAATATTCTATTATATTCATATCACATAGTCTTAAGTGATTCTGCAATCAATGAGTATCACTGTTGTCAAGTGATTGTTTTTTTCTTCTTTTTTATTACTTCGGATCTGTTATTGTTGGTTTTTCTATTATAAAAAACTGAACTTCAACATATATCTCACTATTCCATATTTTGGGAGTAATTAAAGGATGTGCTTGGACATTTTTCTTGAATAATTCCAGTTCTTCATTATTTTAATAGTATTTCTGTCTTCCCAGATGTCTTCCAACAGTGACTGCTTTGAATTTTTCATATTTTTACAATCGTCTTTTGTGTGAAAGAAATCCGCAGATTTTACTGAATTTGCATTTTTCTTATTCTAAGCAATTTAGGGCATGTTTTCATATGATCATTGACAGTTTGCAATTCTTCTTTTGAAACTCTTCATATCCTTTCACTGCATCTCTACTAGGGAATTGCATTTAGTTTTAGATAATTGCTTGAACCACTTATACATTTTGGTTCAGACTGATAAATAATATTCTCTGAAATTCTACAAAATTCTACTCAAATGCTTCATTTTTGAAAGAGGATGGCACTGAATTCTCAAAGGCTGTGCAGAGGGCAAGTTCTGGCAGGCTCTGCTATGAAGGGCTTCAAATATGGCTCTTCCAACATATGTGGTCCACTCACCTAAGTTCACTAACCTAACAATGATAAATTGTTTAGTCATGACAACTGACTAAACAAAGAAAAGTACAAAACAACCTTTGAGTTCTATGAAACAGGCATAGTCAAAGGTTTAGTGGTGGGAAAGTGAAATTCAACTGTTAAGAATATAAAATATATAGAGTATTTATTAACTTTAATTTGACCATTGATGTGTTCAATATTAGAGAAACTGAATTGCATTAATCTTGAAAGTCTCATAGTAATCAAAACCAGAAGAATTATGGAAGAATCCTCCAGAGCTTCTTTTCAGAATGGCAAGTAAAGAATTTGGCAGAGCTGGATTTATTAGGTGCCCAAGGGTGACAAGAGATATGATTTCATGGAACTTTTAGTCATCTTGTAAGGCAGACTTTAGATATTGTAGATTAGGTTCCAGACCATTGCAATAAAACAAATAGTGTGAGTCACATGAATCTTTTGATTTCCCAGTGCATATAAAAGTTATGTTTACTCTGAACTGAAGTCTTTTAAGTGTGGAAATGTATTGTCTAAAAAAGCATATATACCTTAATTGAAGACAATTTTGTTAAACAATGCTATTACTTGATGTTAAATGAATCAGAATATTTTTACCAGTGGGAGAATCTTTTCTTGATGTTGATGATGATGATGACTAATCAGGGTGCTGCTGGTTATGGAAGGTTAAAGGAATTGGTAATTTCTTCAAAGAACACAATAATAAATTTTGCCACATCAATTGATTCTTCCTTCCATGAAAGATTTCTCTACAGTATGTAATACTGTTTGATAGCATTTTGCTCACAATAAAACTTTTTTACAAAATTGAGTCAATCCTTTCAAACTCTTGCATTACTTCATCAACTAAGTCTAATTAAACTTATATAATATTACTCAATATTACTGTGTCTTAGAGAAAAGTGGACTTGAGAAGAAGGCAAGAGATAGAGAATGGCAATTTGGTGAAGCAGTCAGAGCATAACAATTATCAGTTATGTTTGCCACACTACACAGCTGCATTTAAAGATTACAATAACATCAAAATACAGCTAGGTGGCACAGTGGATAGAGCACTGACCCTGGAGTCAGGAGGACCTGAGTTCAAAGCCAGTCTCAGATATTTAATGATTACCTAGCTTCATGACCTTGGGCAAGTCATTTATCCACTGATGTGCAAAACAAGAAAAAAGAAAAAGAAAATATCACTGAACCCTGATTGCCAAAACAAATATGAAAATAATAAAAATGTTTGAAATATATAGGCAATTCAGAGGCACAAAATACATACATGCTCCTTAGAAAAATGGTTCTATAGATTTGTTCCACACAGGATTGCCACAAATCTCCAGTTTGTAAGCAAAGAAAAAAAATATCTGTGAAGTACAAGAAAGTGCAATAAAACAAAGTATGCTTGTATTACAGTACTCATATAAATATTTCCAAAGGGGTTGCCATGAGAATAACTATAGAACTAAATTGGGAAAGAAAGACAGGCTAATAAAGTTTTAGGAAGAAACTGAAAAAAAAAACTTTTCTAAGTAAATCAAAACATGATTTAATAACTGGTGATTTCTCGGAAGAAATCAGCATAGATGATGGCAAGAAATGTATTGGAAAAATAATCATGGAAAAGGAAGGAGAGATGTACAAGACTGATAAACTGCAAAGAATTTATTTAAATATGAATTTTTTTCTCAGAAAAGAAAGAATTGTTAAGCATTAACTTCAGAAAACATCAAATATATCACATGAATGAAATAGATTATATTTTGAGAAGAAACAACTTATCATTGGCATTGGACTCATTTGTGCATTTAATATGTCTGTACAATACCATCATGGTGTTAAGTATCAACATGTGTACAAATTTAGAAAAAAATTAAAATAAAAAAACCCCATGCAATTGAAACAGCTCAATCTTAACTAATTTAAATAAGGTGTTGATACTAAAAATGGATAATAGAAGAAAGTACATATATAAAAATTGTAATTTCATATAGAAGTTTAATAAATCTCAATCAATTTCCATAAGAAAACATCAAAAGAATCTTAAAAATGCTTTAGTCAAGAAATACTTGACTAACTTTTCCAAGTAGAGAGATATTAGTCCATAGGCAAAACTTCTTTAGATATAAATTTAACCACATATTCTAATGGGAAGGAATATTGGAAGATATTTTTTAAGAACCCTGTTGTCAACCATAAGAGTAAGAAGCTGTAGGAGTTAAAATTAAAGAAAATTTTATTAACTACTGAACTAAATGTCATCCCATAAGTATTTAAGAGTGGAAATGTAAAGAGAATAAGAAGAAAAAAAATTTAAAATATCTGCAAAGACAGTATGTTTCATCATCAAAGGGATCAGAAAAATGACATGAATTCCCCATTATAGTTGCAGTTATTCTTACAAAGAAATGGGATAAAAAGAACACAGGTGGGGAAGGCATCTAGATAAGAACAAGTGAATATAGAGTAGATGGGCTGGAGGCAACAAAATTTTGAGGATACTGATATATCACAAGTTATTTAAAGCTGGAAAAGTTACTAAAGCCATAAATTAGTCTCAGACCTTTATACTATGAATAAAAAGAGACAAAGAGAACTTTAGCAATCCTGAACAACATATTTATCTTCCTTTCTGTATAAAAACTTTATGAGAACCCCCTTTTTATGCATGAAATGTATCTTTGATAAGAATAGTTGAAAATGGGTAGATTTTTACAAGTAAAATGCCATAGCAGACTATAGTGTTTTTAATTAAATAATTATAAAATCACCTCTATCACTTTTTTAGTTTTTCTATTTTTCTAAACATAAGTTTCTAAACATAAACATTTCCATGAAATAACTGAATATGTTGAATTCGCTAATGTACGTAAATTGGACCCTTCACTTAATACAATTCATGAGAATACACACACACACACACACACACACACACACACACACACAAACATACAAATTTGCTTTCTCCTCCATAGTACTGTGCCCATAACAGGGATTCTATTCACTTATTGATAACTTACTTACGTACTTTATAAAGTAATCCATATTCTGCAGCTGCTTTACCCTTAAACTTTTATTATGCTTCTGGATTAGATCTTTGCTTAAATAAGATGAAAACTCTAGATGAAAAAAAGGAAAAATGCTTGCTTGATTCTACCTATTAAACAGGCATTACAATACAATGATTATTTCATTTCTTCCAAAAGAATCCAGGCAATCTTTACCACACTATAAGAAGTTTGAAAAGATTCCCATACATCTTAATGCCAAATTAATGTAAGGTAGCACAGTAAGTGACAAACTCTTTGTTATAGTTTAATATACCATAAGATGAAAGCTTTCATAAGGTTTCATATTACTTATATTACCATGATCAGTTTTTAGGTTATCACCAAAGCAGATTGATAATTAGATTTCAAGGAAGAATGAGAGGAAAAGAAAAAAAGGAAAAAAAATGAAAAGGCAGAAATAGAAAAGGTTGCTCTGATCTTCAAGTCAGTCCCTCAAAAGTAGAATCTGGTTTATAATTTTCTTTTTAATAAGCAAAGTGCATTAGCTACTGAGATATCCAAAATTCTTTTCAAAGGGGTCACACTGTTTAAGAGAAACCTCAGCATTACAGAGGTCATTGAATCAGTGATATAAACAGATTTCTTTGTAAGATATAGCCTTATTTCCAACACACAATATTACTCACATAAGTCTTAGCTAGAATTCTCTTTCTAAAATAATCGATATTCAATACAATGTAATAATGTGAGCTAGGCAGGAGAGAATTTTCATAAATGTTCTGCAAAAGTCTATTGGACAAATTGCCCCATTTGCCTCTTGCATTAGTTTGCTTCAATATAATTTACTTTACCAGTTGCTCTTTGTTTCTTAACAAAATTTATAGTCACCAGAGTTCAGTTGTCTCATGCCCTGGATAGTTATCACAGTGAATGTCTTAATCTTTCTTTACAGAACATTATTATGTTCTCCCTTCACAATTTTTCAAAGCTAGCAATATTGATGCTTGACAATAAGTATGCTAAATCTGAACATCCATTTGCTACCCCTGAAATGAGGTTTTCACATAATCAAAATTCCAAGACCTTTGGTAGTCAAGGACAAACCTAAAAGAAAGATTAGACATTTATATTGGAGTGCAGTCCACATTTCAGACAAGTTCTTTTGAGAACACAAGATATTGTTAATTCTTATAGATGGCATATTGTCTCTTTCAGTTAGGCTATTAGTGTTTTCTGTATTGGTAGTTTTAATTCTGTTGACTGGAGAAAGATCTAGGATAATATTTAGAGACAATTGAGTAGAACAAAAATTGCTAAAGAATACTATAATTTTGTGGAAGGTGCAGGAATGTCATCTGTGAGAAATTCTTTTGAATAATGCAATAACAGAAATAATTCAAGACCATATTGGTTGCATCATGTAGCAACATAAGACTCACTGATAACTAGTTATGACTTGAAAGATGAAATCTACTATAGTTTGGAAGAGTTCTTGTTGAAGGATCCCCACTGAATCATTCTATTATAGATTAAAAGAAAGACTAAGAGACGTGTAAAAGAACTATTTTTATGAGCAACATAAAATAGAGAATTGCATCCTAGAAATGTATTAATTATAGAATGTACACTGCAATAAAATACCTTTATCTGGTTGATACTAACATTGCAAGTGCTACTCTCCCTGGCAATCAACTTGTACCCACAATACCCTGAGTTGGAAAATGTTAATTATATTAGCAGTGGGATGTTGCTAGAACACATTTTTTTTCTTTTGTCTAAAAAAAAGGAGATGTGTTTTGATACTGCTGTACATATCTGGCTAGGAATGCGCAATGAATATTTTGATACTACCTAAACAACTATATAATCCTTTTTTTTTACTGAAAAGCTATAATTGCATGATATTGTTCTCAGATTCCCCCAGTCAAATTCTATATTTGAGTTCACAGACAGAACTAAGCATCATCTCATTTATTTAATTATATTTATTATTAAATATTCATCTAAATATGAAATTTGCCTACATTATTTTGTGAACACTTAGGGAATCAGTAGAGAAAAATTTTCTTCTGTAGAGAAAATATTTAAAGCAATTGCATTTTATATGATTTTTCCCAATAGAGACACATAAACAATTGGGAATAAAATAATTTTCAAATTGAAGGGATCTCATAAGTCTCAAACCATGCAAGAACTTCTTCTAAACCATTTGTTGACAAATATGCATCCAGTCTCACATGGGATATTTCAAAAAAACAGTTCACTATTTTCTAAGACAAACCAGATCCATGTTGGAAAGGCCTCATTGTTAAAATTTTCTTTCCTGGTGTAAGGTGAATTATGATTCATAAATTTTGACATCTGTGAATTTACCTTCCATAGCAGCATAGAATAAGTGTAATCACTCTTTGGCAACTCTTGCAGTAGTTGAAGGCAGTCATCTTGCCATCCCTTAAATCCTCTTTCTTCTAGGTGACAAGCATTTGGTTTTTATAATCATTGGCACAACTCCCAAGCACTTAACCATCCTGATTTCCCTACTCTAGATATATTCTTATTTCCAGGGGCCTGTTTTAAAAATGAGGTTCAGAATTTTAAAGATGAAACCTGATATGTGCTGACAGTAATTTTGACATTTCTTTGAGTTGAGGGATAAATATGACTGACTTCAACTTAATTTAACCTTTATAGTTTAACATTTTACACACTTTGATTGCATTCATTGTCTTCAACAATGGACAATGAATAAAATTTTCCTATACACATATATACATATGTATGTATGTATGTATGTATGTATGTATGTATGTATGTATTTGCTTATATTGATTTGTGCTACTTCAATTTTTGAAATTGAAGATGAGGCTTTATAAGATATCAGATTTGTCTTATTTAAGGTAATGTAACCAATAAGCACAGAGATACAACTTGAATGTAAGACTCCTTAATTATTCAAACAAGACTTCTTTTTATTACTTTTTGTGTGCTGCAGACTTTTTTAAAAACAATTATTGTTGTTTGGCCAATTCTTAATTTAGTACATGTATACCTTTTGTATGCATTTAAAACCTTATAAAATGGGTTTTTCAGAGGAGAAAAATTTAAATGTTTAACAAATTATTTAATATATTATTGAGTACATTTTCAAAAAACATTGATCTCTAGACAATCCTCTTGGCAATGCAGAACAGATGGTGAGACAAACAGCAGAGAGCACCCTTAAAGATAGGTACGTATTCATCTTTGGTGCCTTCTTTTCTTGTCTTCCATTGAAATAGTAAGAATTCACTACTGCATTTGAAATTTGGAGTCAATAAATTGATCCATCACCTTTTTAAATTGTTTTCAACTATAAAACATTCAGTTTTTCACTACTCAGACTCCCTGTCCTACTCCATCCATAGACACTCACAAATGCATATACACTGGAAAAGAAAGAAAGAAAAAGGAAAGAAAATCAAAGGGAAATAAAATCATTGTAACAGCCATGCTTAGTTAAGCAAAACAAATTTCAATGTTGGCCATAGCCAAAATGCATGTCTCATTCAGCACAACATAAAGAAATTAAATTCTTTTCTTTAGTATTACTCCTTTGGGGTAATTTTTTGATCATTGAGTTTGGCAGCATCCAAAAGACTTTCCAAATTGTTCATTTTAACAATATTGTTACAATATAAATTGCTTCCCTTAGTTCTCACTTCACTCTGTTTTATTTCATACAAGTCTTTTCAAGTTTCTTTATAATGATTAAGATCATTTTTAACATATTATATCAGAATGTTCCATCTGTTCAGACATTCTAAAATTGATGAATATCTAATTTCTACTTCTTTGACAATACAGAAAGGTCTATCATAAATATATCCACATATGGAATCTTTTCCTCTTTCTTTGATCTCTTTTGGGTATGGTCTAATAATGATATTCCTTGTTTAAAGAGTATGCATCATTTAGTGAATATGGAAGTATAGTCCCAAATTGCTTTATGAAATTATTGCACCTACTTACAGCTTTTCTACAGTCTTTCCAAATTTAATCTTTTTTTTAATGAATTTTGTCAATCTTAAAAGTGTGAGGTAGAATGTCAGAGTTGTTTTCATTTTTATTTCTCAAATTATCAGCAATTTTTATATGACTTGTATTTTCCCTTTAAAACTCCCTCTTCTTATCCTGATTGAACCTATGGCTCATTCTTATTAATTTGAATTAATTCGATTTAAAATTTTGATCAGAGAATCTTGCTACAAAATTTTCTCCATTTTCTTTCTATTCTTAGCTGCATTTTATATATATTTATATGAAAACATTTTAAAATTTTGTGCAGTAAAAGCTATCAATATTATTTTCTCTTCTACTCTCTATCCCTTATTTGCTCATGAATTTCCCCATCTTTGATCTAAAACACAATTTCTTCCTTGTCCTGCTCCTTTATCTGTAATGTGATGTGTTGTTTCTAGGCCATTTGTTCATTTGGAAATTATCTTAGTATATGGTGGAAAGTGTTGAAATGAATCCAATTTCTGCCAAAATTATGTTAACTTTTCACAATAATATTTATTTTTTGAGTAGTAGATCCAAAGTAACAAGTCATCAAACTCTAGACTTTTTTATGATACGTATACTTCTCTTCCACGGATTGGCATATCTATTTTAACCTGTATCATATTGGGTTTTTTGTTTGTTTTTTGCAAGGCAATGGGATTGAGTGATTTGCTCATGGTCACACATCTAAGTACGTATCCACAGCACTACCAAAGTGTCCCTATCACATTGTTTTTGAGGATGTCTTTATATTATAATTGGAAACATGAGAGTGCTAGGTCCATTTTGTTATTTTCTAATTAATTTTATTATTTTTCCATTTCTATAAAGTAATCCTTCTGTAGTTCAGCACAGGTACCACCAATCCTGAATGGTGATGATTTTCTTTGGGAATACTGGTATAATAGTTAAGTATAGATTGTAACTCTAGTCTTACAGTCACCTTAACCTTATAGTAATTTAACTTAAATTCAAAGACTTACGTCTTCCCTACACCACGGAATCTTAATCCATGTATGTGTGTGTGTGTGTGTGTGTGTGTGTGTGTGTGTGTGTGTTAAGGTTATCCTCATATTTCTCACCTAACCACATTTCTTTGGGACTTCTCTCACATCTTCCAACATCTTGTCATAATCTTGTCGTCCTGTAAGATCCAATTAGCCTTGTGCTTCATTGCTTCATCTCATCCCTTCCCACTGCCTTTCTGCTTGGAGGGCGACTTATGAACCAAACCTCCATGTAAGAAGAGAGCTCACTCAGACATCTTATGCCTCATATGATTACACCATTTTGGAACTTCTCTAACTGATTTCTTTCACAATGGGTCCTCATTGGTTACATTCCTCTGCTCATTTATCCCTTTTTAAACTTCCTATTTTGTTTTTATCTTCATGATTTAGATTGAAAATTTCTGGAGATCAGGAACTATCTCTCTTAACCTATATTTCTATCATTGGTGCCTGGCCCATAGTAGGCATTTAATAAATGTTTATTGACTGTTGGACCTCTTTGAAAGCCTGCACCCTTTCTCAGAATATTAGATTTCTAAATGCATAAAGCAAAACAAAGGATTACATAGGAGACAAATATAACACTGTTATAATATATATTTTAAAAACACATTCATTAACACCCAAGTTAATCATATCCTCTCCAGACCCTCCTTACTCATCTTGTTATTACATAATTCCTATTAATTCTTTTCGATCCTCCTGGCCTCAATACTAGGACATAATAACTCAGTATTTTTATTCATAGGCATTTTCATGACATGAATGTCCTTTTTTCTCACTTCCTGTTCCTTGGTAGACACTAAGTACTTGACATTCCCTATTAAATGTTTGCCTCAGTCAAATCCTAGCCAATGATGAAAATAGTCATCAGTATACCTGTCCATTAATATAATATATAAGTTTCTGCCTACAGCAGAAAGGAATGACCATATTTGGTAAAACGGGCAGTTTATCACAAGGAATAAACCGAGGTAAATAGAAAATGACTGAGTAAAGACTGTGATAAAATAATATAATGAATGTGAAAATATTTTGCAAGCACAAAATGCTTATATAAATTCAGGTTATCATCATCATTGACTTTCAGAGCATCAGTTGCACTATCTTTATTTTATATAAATATCTGTCACTTTCCCTAATACAAATGATAATGAAATATAATTAGTGTTGTTATGATTTTTTAGGGGTTTTTTTGCAAGGCAAATGGGGTTAAGTGGCTTGCCCAAGGCCACACAGCCAGGTAATGATTAAATGTCTGAGACAGGATTTGAACCCAGGTATTCCTGACTCCAGGGTCAGTGCTTTATCCACTGAGCCACCTAGCTACCCCTATTATGATTTTTAAAAAAGAATTTGATTATTGTTGTGTGGATCTCTGAAGAGACACAACTTCTTTTAGAAAACAAAATGGAAGGAACACTTGATTTTCTATGCACTTAGCTTATTGAAAAACCTTGCAGTAATTTTTTGGCCTTTCCTATGTTTCATTTTTAGAGTCCTTTCTGACTTACATCTTCCCATATTTATTTTTCAACAAACACTGGATTATAGCATCATATATATAGAACTGGAGGCATCTCAAAAGCTACTGGTCCAAACTACTCATTTTATAGATGAGGAAGCTGTGACCCAGTAAAGTTGCATGGTTTGAACCCATAGCATCTGACTCTAGAGTCATTTTTAAAAAAAGGATACATTTTTTTCCATTCTCTAAACAATTTTTAAATTTTTGCCTCCTCGTCCATCTTCCCTTTATTTCCTTAGTTTTAGTTCTCAGTCCTTTATTTTTAAAAATATTTTAAAGGTAATTTTCACTTCTTCCACTTCATTAAATATGCCCTTGTGACAAAGAAAAGTGTTATGAAAAAATCAGATATAGAAACTTTGTCTAACAAGGTATATGGTATTTTTGTTAATTTGCCACATCTTTTGTAATGAAGGTATGTTCCATTTTTCCCTAAAACTTTCATTGGTTTTTCATTATTCCACTTCCTTTTAGTCATTTATAAATCTCATTGTATACGCTATTAATATAATTCTGATTTTATTCAATATCAATTCATGGAAATCTTCATTGTTTCTGTTCATGATTTGTTATGTTTTACTAGAAAAATAATATTCTTTTACATACATTTAGCAATATTTTCAGCCATTAAATTATCACCTAGTTTATTTCTAATTCTTTGCTAAGACAAAGTGTTGCTATAACTATTTTTATTATTTCTTCTGTTTTTGACTTCATAGGGTAAATGTCTAATCATGGCATTTGTAGGATCTGAAGAGCAGAAAATTTGAGGAGTACTGGAATTGGAGACAGGAAGACCTGATTCAAATTCTATTTTATAGAAGAAAAATTTGTGACTATAGCTAAGATACTCTCTGAATCTTTGTTTTATCATATGTAAAATGAAGGCATTGAAATGAATATTCTTTAAGGTTCACCTTATCTCTAAACATTTGATCTTTGACAACTTAATCACTTTTCTTGCATAATTCTATTTTAAGATATGGAATGTTTGCATCATTTCATAAGTTCACTAATCAATGTATCAATAAATGTGCATTCTACAAACCCTTCTAAGCATTAACTCTTTCATTGTTTATCTTTGCAAACTTATATATATATATATATATATATATATATATATATATGAAACCTTAGAAGTGTTTCAGTTTGCATTTCTCTTTCCTATTAGTGCTGTAGATCTTCCTTTTAAGTGATAAATGGTGAATTTTCTTTTGAAAATATTGTTATCATTTGATGATTTATCTCTTACTATATATAAATGTTTATATATTTAAACAGATAAACATATGTAGGCATTATATATCACTAAATTATAATATATGCACTATATGCATTACAATTTTTAGCGATTATATGATGTAATTTTAATGGAATCTGTAGAAAAGCAACTTAAAATTGTCCACTTAGGAGTTCCCTATGTCAATGAAATTACAGAACTAGATTGTGTCCCTATATCTATATATTCTATGCCTTCTTTAATTAAGAATTCTTGTTTAGTTAAGATCAATTTTACAATTTATCTTACCTCATTCTTTTACTTTTTTGAGATATGGCATCTTATATTTGGGTAATGCTTAATAATCTTTTTTAATTTTATTGTATTATATTAGGTAAGATGCCAACCTAATTTAAACCTCCATTAACTTGCTTCCTTTTTTCTTCCCTCTTAAATCCATTTATTATAAGGGTCATCTTTCAACTAGTTCATTGGCTTATTCTCTTCATTTTCTGTTTTTTAGCCATTAAAAAATTTTTAATGTTGTTTTATTTAATTTTTTCAAATGCATACAAAAGTAGTTTGCAATATTCATCTTTTTGTAAGCTTTTGTGTTTCACATTTTTCTACTTCCATCCCTTTTATCTTTCCTCCTCATGACAGCAAATAATCTGATAAAAATGTAATCATGTTTAACAAATTTTCATATCAGTCATGTTGTAAAAGAAGAATCAAAAGTAAAGGGGAAAACATGAGAAAATATATAAAATAAGTTTCAAAAATGAAAAGAGTATATATTATTCTGCATTCAAACACCATATTTTTTCCTCAGGATTTAGATGGCATTTTCCATAACAAGTCCTTTAGAATTGTCCTTGATCACTGTACTGAGAGGAATAAGTCCAACGTAGTTGATGATTTCACAATGATTCTGCTAATTGTATAATGTTTTCCTGGGTCTGCTCACTTGACTGATCATCAGTTCATTAAGTCTTTCTAGGCTAGGACCTCTTCCCTTCATACATTCACTCTGTTGAAGAACTAATTAGCATTCATTGATTCAATTATCTTCTTTAAGCATAGTACTCTCAGACTTAGACATAATTTCATTCCCACATTATGAACTGACTTTTGGACTTTTTGAAATGAATGTCTCTAAGGATCCTCAAAATCAAAGTATCTATTCAGAACTCAATATACTTAATCTTCAAATTTTATAGATGTAGTTTTTCTACTCAATGGCATAAAATAAAAAATAGAATGTTGATACATTGAACTGATGAGAAATAGGAGGTAAGTTTCCTGAGACCATCAAAAATCATAATCTTTTTTTGGAGATTGCTGAAAATACATTTTTCCACATATAATTCTTAATAACACATTATTTATTCTGATGATATGCATTTTTCCCAAAACAGTAACTAAGAAATAACCCATAAATTTCAGGGGAAATAAGAGACAAAGACAGAAGGAAGGGAAAGAGGAAGCAATGACACAAGAATACCAAGATAAAAAAGAGAAATTGGCAACTGTCTGTCTCTAGTCTCCCTTTCTGTTCAGTGGTTAAATTGTTCCCCAGTGAAAAGCATATCATGAAGTGAGTCCCATTCCATGAACTCCTACATCTGAAGGCCTGATGTAATGAGGAATCTGGGATATCAACAATGGAAAAGGCAGGGTTCCTGCTCAAGTGAGAAGGCACAGGGTACTACGATCTCATGTAATCACAACGAATCAATTTTTTCCATTTTAAAAATTTACTCATTGTACAGAAAAACTTCAGTCTTCAGAAAAACATGGGAAGACTTCTATGAAATGATTCAGAGAAAAGGAAGCAGAAGCCAAATGTCATGCATAACAACAGTCATTTTAGATGATGAGCAACTGTTATTGACTTATCTATTCTCAGCAATATAATGAACTATGGCAATTCTAATAGATTTATAATGAACAGTGCTTTCTACTTCATAGAAAGAACTGATGGCATCTGAAAAAATACTATTTTTATTTTCTTTCTCTATTTTTGTTACTTTTCTTTCATAAAGGGACTATTATGAAAATGTTTTACATGCTACACAAGTACAACCTATATCGGATTGCTTACCATTGCAGGAAGGGGAGAGGACAAATAGCAAGAGTGGGATAAAATTTGGCAAAGATTAAAAAAACAACAATGAATGTTAAAAGTTGCTTTGCATGTAATTGGAATGAAATAAAACATTATTAAAAATAAAATAAAATCCCTTGTGTTCTTGAGAGTTTACTTTAGCACTTTTTCAATGGTTTATATTTTTTGCGTATAAAAATTTGTCATATCTCGGTTTTCATGTTTTTCTCTAGTATGCATAGCCACAAATGTGTGGGTTGTCAATATAAAAGTGAAAATAATGGGAATGCTTGAGGTCTTGGAAGTTAAAAGCATGAATGCTGAGGATTGTCTGTACTTTTTCTCCAAAACCTGACTCTCTCTTGAATTGAGATGTAAGAGCACCACTATTCTTCCAATCACACAGAATCATAGCCATGGCAAAGGATACTCTGTGAGTTTTGGCCTTAAAGATAATAATAGGATTAAATATGTGTAAACCCTCAGAGTTTGGCCTAATAAGGGACAAACTTTTACCTCCAGAGTTTGGCCTTAAGAAAGAGCAAAACAGAATTAGGTTAGCAAACACATTTATTAATGTTTCTATAAGCTTGTTGATTATGTAGTTGTGCAGGGTGTGTGTGTGGGGGGGAGTCTGACTAGAGTACCAAATTCCCAAAGATACATCTTTGAAAAGAGCTTTTTTATACATTCCACTATCAGAAGCCAGGTTCTGGAAATCTACTTTTGTCTTCTCCATCAAAGGAAAAGAAAGGAAAGGCCTTCAACTTAAATGGAACTCGATATCTGACATACCACTACAAAGGGGTATGTCCAAGAGGACATGCCAGCAAGAATGGATTCTCCCAAATCCAGGATCTTTGTGTCTTATTAGTTATGCCAAGACAAAAGCAAATGTGAATCTTCCCCTTCAGGATGTTACCAGAGCCAGTGACCTTTGAAAAGGTCAGCACCCCACATACCTAGTTTGTTGATTAGTCTTATAATTCCTTCTTTGCAATTTATGTCAGTTCATATAGTCTGTATCATTTCTCTGAGTTTTACATCTTTGTTATTTCTTATCATATAATAGTCATAAAATTAATATACCACAATGTCTTCAGCTATTCTCTAATCAATGAGAGCCCAATTTTCACCAGCAAAAAAAAATACTTCTATGAATATTTTGTTAAGTAAAGAATTTTTTCTCACCTTGGGGACATATGGAGGCATCTAAAAAAATTATTAGCCTATTGCAAATTTGAAATATGTGTACTTTTAAGTTTCTAATTAGCAGGTATTCTAAATGAGGCTATTATCTTTGTACTTGGATAATCCACCAGTGATTAACAACTGACCTCAGCACTAATTAAGACTCTGAACATTGTCTTTATAGGTTATTCAGTGAAGGTCTATGCTAAAGTCTTAAACTCTAGAATGGAAACACTAAACGAAAGTATACCTATTTGGGGATTATTCAATCAATAATGATGTGCTTAGCCACAGACAAAATGATGAATTATTATTGAGCAGGATTAATCCATGGTTAGCATGCATAAGAAGATTTTTTTGCAAGAGGAAAGGGAGAGAGTCTGTACGTGGTCTATAACCTTGCTAAGAGCTCTTTACACAATCACATTAAGACTATAACTCAGCCATGCCAATTACACTGTATCTATGCCAAAACTCATTCATACCTTTATCACTTTGGGCCTGAATTGTTGCAGTAAGCTTTAAAGAGAATTTCCCAATAATTTATAATTCACTGAAGTAAAATGAATATATCATTACCTGAAGCTCAACTTTTCAGGTAGGTGACTTTTAAAAAATCATGAAAAAGAAAACCTTTAAGCACAAAGAACAAAGTAACATAATGTTGTCTTTTAATTTATTTAAATTTATTCTGCACCATTGATATCCAAAAAAATTTAACATTTATTTTTAAAACATTAAATTCCAGATTCTCTCCCTTTCTTACCAGTCAACCCCTCAATGAAAGGCAAAGAATTCAACAAAGGTAATACAAGTTTATCCATGCAAAGCATTTCCATAAGAACTATTGTGTAAAAGAAAATAAAGACCCAAAAGACCCTCAAGAAAAATACAGTCAAAAATGTATGTTTTAAACTATATTTAAATACAATCAGTTCTTTTTCTGGGATTGGATTAGATAGAATTTTTCATCTTGAGTCCTTCAAAGTTGTCTTGGATAATTGTATTGCTAAAAATAGCTATGTCATTTAGAACTGATCATAATATAATATTGTTGTTATTTTGTATACAATACATTTCACTTTGAATCAGCTCATGTAAATCTCTTCAAATTTTTCTGAGAAAATCCTGAGCATCATTTCTTTTTTCTTTTTCTTTATTTCCAGTTTAAATTGTTATTCCAACTACATGTAATGGTAGTTTTCATTATCATTTTTTGCAAGGTTTTGAGTTTTACTTTTTTCCCTCTCCTTCTTTTCCCTCCCTTCTCCCCCAACAGAAAGTGAAAGTGATCTAATATAGGCTATATATATATATATGTGTGTGTGTGTGTGTGTGTGTGTGTGTGTGTGTGTGTGTGTAACTATACCAAAAGTAGATCCATATTAATCATATTGTAAGAAGAATCATATCTAAATGAAGAAAATATATTAAAAGGGAAAAATCACATAATGCATAAGATAACTTTCAAAAATGGTATTTTCCATCACAAGTCATATAGATTGTCTTTCCTTATTGTCTTGCTGAAGTGAACAAGTCTGTCATAGTTGACCACTGCCCAATGTTGTTGTTAATGTGTATAATGTTCTTCTGGTTCTGCTCATTTCACGCAGCTCCAGTTTCATGTACATCCTGTCCTTCATGATTTCTTTTAGAACAATAGTATTCTATTACATTCATATATCACAGTTTGTTCAGCCATTACCCAATTGATGGGCAGCCCTTCACTTTCTAATTCTTTACAACCAAACAAATAACTGCTATGAAAATTTTTGTATATGTAGGTATTTTACCCTTTTTCATGCTCTCTTAGTAGTGGTATTGTTTGATCAAAGGGTATGCACTTTTTAATTCACCTCTGTACAAAATTCCAAATTGTTCTCTAGAAAAATTTTAGATTAGTTCCCAACTCCAAGAATGTTCCAGTTTTGCCAAAACCCCTTCAACATTGATAATTTTCCTTTTTAGTCATATTGACCAATCTGAGTTGTGTGGTAGTACCTCAAAGCTGTTTTAATTTGCATTTCCCCAATCAATAATATTTAGAGCAATTTTTCATATGACTATAGATAGCTTTAATTTCTTCATCTGAGAGTTGCCTTTCCATATACTTTGACCCATTATCAATTAGGGAATTTCTTCTTTTCTTATAAATTTGACTCACTTCTTTATATATTTAAGAAATGAGTCAATTGTCAGAAATATTAGTTGTAAAAGTTGTTTCCCAATTTACTGAATTCCTTTTTAATCTTGGTTGTATTGGTTTTATTTTGGCAAAATCTTTTCAACTGAGTGTAATCAAAATTATACATTTTGTGTTTTATGTTCTCTATCTCTTCTTTAGTCACTTTCCATAAACACGACAGATAAATTTTTTCTTGTTCTACTATTTAACTTTTGATATCACCTTTTAAGTTTAAATCCTGAACCCATTTTGACCTTATCTTGTTATAGAGTGTAAGATATTGGTCTATGCCTAGTTTCTGCCATACTCTCTTCCAGTTTTCCCAGAATTTCTTTTATCAAATCCCAGATAAACCTTAGAGTTTATTAAACCACACATTACAATAGACATTTTAGTACTGTATCTTTTGTAACTAATCTATTCCACCAATATCTATTCTATTTCCTATCCAGTACCAAGCAGTATTCATGATTTTTGCTTTATATTATAATTTTAGATTTGGTATGTCTAGACCTCCTTCCTTTCTATTTTTTCTTCATTAATTCCCTTGATATTCTTGATTTTTTGTCCCCATAGCAATTTAGTTACTATTATTTTTTCTATTTCAATAAAGTAATTTTTCAGAAATTTGATTGATATGACCCTGAAAAATAAATATTACATATAAATATATATGCATACATAAAATATTATTTCTATTATTTTACCTGTCAACCTATGATCAATTGACATTTTTTTTTAGTTTTTTTTTTCAAGGCAAATGGGGTTAAGTGGCTTGCCCAAGGCCACACAGCTAGGTAATTATTAAGTGTCTGAGGCTGGATTTCAACTCAGGTGCTCCTGACTCCAGGGCCGGTGCTCTATCCACTACGCCACTACACCACCCCCACCCCACCCCCGATCTATTGACATTTGACCAGTTATTTCAGTTTGATTTTATTTGTGTGAATAGTGTTTTATAGTTGCTTTCATATAATTTCTCAGTCTGCCTTGGCAGGTTGACTCCCAAGTATTTTATGTTGTCTACCATTACTTTTTTTTTTTTTTTTGGTTTTTGCAAGGCAGTAGGGTGACTTGTGAAAGGTCATGCAGCTAGGTAATTTTTAAGTGTCTGAGGTCAGATTTGAACTCAGGTCCTCCTGACCTCAGGGCCAGTTCTCTATCCACTGAACTACTTAGCTGCCCCTCTACCATTACTTTCAACGGAATTTATCTTTCTATCTCTTGCCACTGTGTCTTGTTAGTAATATAGAGAAATACTATTTTATGCAGGTTTATTTTATAGCCTGAAACTTTGCTAAAGTTAGTTCAAGTAGTTTTTTAGATAATTTCCTAGGGTTGTCTAAATTTGCCATCATATCATCTGCAAAGAGTGAGAGTTTTGTACCTTCATTATCTTTTTCTAAATCCTTCAATTTCTTTTTCTCTTATTGCTAAGTTTAATATTTCAAATACAATATTGAATACTCATCTCATCCCTGATTTTATTGGGAATGCTTCTAGATTCTCTTCATCACAAATAATGGTTTTAGATAGATATAGCTAATCATTTTAAGAAACACTCTATTTACTCCTATGCTCACTTGGATTTTTAAAAAGAAATGGGTGCTCTGTTTTGTCAAAAGATTTTTTTCAACATCTAATTAAATAATCACATGATTTCTATTGTTAGTTATTGATATGGTCAATTATGCTGATAGTTTTCCTAATATTGAAATAACCTTGCATTCCTGGTAAAATCCTGCTTAATTTTAGTGTATTAACCTAGTGATAACTTGCTATAATTGCTTTGTTAATATTTTACTTAAAATTTTTGCATTCATATTCATTAGAGGAAATTAGCTAATAATATTTTTTCTCTGTTTTCACTCTTCTTGGTTTAGATATCAGCACCATATTGGAATCTGAGTTTGGCAGAACTCCTTCTTCAACTTTTTTTTCAATAGTTTATATAAAATTGGAACTAATTGTCCCTTTAACGTTTCATAGAATTTACTTGTGAATCCATCTGGCCCTGGAAATTTTTTTTCCAAGGGAGTTCATTGATGGATCCTCCAATTTCTTTTTCTGAAATGGGATTATTTAAGTATTTAATTCCCTCTCTTTTAACCAAGGTAGTTTATATTTTTGTAAATATTTATCCATTTCACTTTAATTGTCAATTTTATTGGCATACAGTTGAGCAAAATATGAATTATTACTTTAATTTCCTCTTCATTGGTGTCAAATTCATCTTTTACATTTTTGAAACTGGAAATTTAGTTTTCTTCTTTATTTTTTAATCAAATTAACCAAAAGTTATTGAGATTTTCAAAAATAAAACCAATTCTTAGTTTTATTTATTAATTCAATAGATTTCTTACTTTCACTTTTATTAATTTCTCATTTGATTTTAATAATGTCTCATTTCATATTTAATTGGGGATTTTTAATTTGTTCTTTCTCTAGCTTTATTAGTTTCATGCTCAATTTATGGATCTCCTTTTTCTCCATTTTATTCATTTATGCATTTAGAAATATATTATTTTCACCAGTATCCCACAAGTTTTGATATGTCTCCTTATTGTTATTATCTTAAATAAAATTCTTAATTATTTCTATGATTTGTTCTTACAACTCAGTCTTTTAAATTATTTAGTTTCCAATTACTTTTAAATATTTCTCTCCTTGACCTTTCAGTGTATGTGAATTTATTGTATTAGGATCTAAAAAGAATGTATTTAATATTTCTGTCTCTTTTGCATTTGATTATGAAGTTTTTAATGCCCTAATACATGGCCAATTTTTGTGTGTGCCATGTATAATAGAAAAAAATTCCTTTCTATTCTTATTTAATTTTTTCCAGACATCTATCATATCTATCTTTTGTAATGTTCTATTCACCTCCTTAACTGGTTTCTTTTTATTTTATAATAAGATTTATTTAATTCTGAAAGAGGGATGTGAGATCTCCCACCAGTATAGCTTTTTTTGTCTATGTCTTCTTGAAACATCTTTAACTTTTCCTCTAAGAATCTGGATACTTACAGAGTTTGGTGCTTACATGTTAAATACTGAAAAAAATTTTGTTGTCAGTGGTACCATTTAGGAGGGTGCAGTTTCCTTCTTTATCCCTTTTAATGAGATCTATTTTTTGCAATTCTTTTTTCTTATATAAGGATCACTATCCCTGCTTTATTCTGACTTTAGCTGAATTATAATCTATTCTACTCCAGTCTTTTGCCTTTGCTCTGTGAGCATCCCTCTGTTTCAAATATGTTTCTTGTAAGCAGTATTTTGTAGCATTCTATTTTTTTTCAAGGCAATGGTGTTGAGTGACTTGCCCAAAGTCACACAATTAGGTAATTATTATGGGTCTGAAGCCACATTTGAATTCAGGTCTTCCTGACTCCAGGGTCAGTGCTCTATCAATTGGGTCACTTGTTGTGCCTCCCCAGGATTCTGTTTTTTAATCCACTCTGCTATACACTTCCATTTCATGGGAAAGTTCATCCCATTTATGTTCACACTTATAATTATAATTTATTACCCTCCATGTTACCTCACCTTCATTTGTGATTTTTTCCCCCATCCTTCACCATATCCTTCCTCACTAATGTTTTGCTTCTGATTACCAACTCCCTCATTCTGTTCCCCCTTCTATTGGTCACCCTCCCTTTTCTTCCCTCTTTCTCTTTTTCCCTTTTTTTTCTTTACTCCCTTTTATCAATCCCTCCTTCCCTTCCCATCTTAGTATTTGAAGGATAAGATTAATTTCTAAATCCAACTGCATGTAGTGTTATTCCTTCTTGAAATTAAATCTTATGAGATTGATATTCAAGCAGTTCTCATTTCCTCCCTTCATTTCCTCTAGTCTAAAAGGTTCTTTGAACCTCTTCATATGATTTAATTTACCCCATTCTAACCTCCAGTTTCATTACAATCACCCTTTTTTCATGTCTTAATTATGTTAAAATCATTCTAGCAAAATCAGCTTATATCCATACCTTCAGTATGAATGTACTTCCTCTAATAGTGCTATGATTCTCAAGAGTTTTAAGAATTTTCCTTCTAGGCAGGAATGTAATCAGTTTAATCTTATTGAGAAGCAGTCTTTTCTTTTCCATTGTTTACCCTTTAGTGTATCTCTTCAGTCATCTGCTTTGAAGATCAAATTTTCTGTTCAGCTCTGGAGTTTTCATGAGGAAAGTTTGAAAGCCACTTAGTTCATTAAATATCCATCTTTTCCCCTGAAGCAGTATTCTCAGTTTTACTAAGTATTTCATTCTTGGTTGCAATACAACATGCTTTGACTTCCAGAATGTCATATTTCAGTCCCTTCAATGCTTTGATGTTGATGCGACCAAGTCCTGTGTAATCCTAACTATGATTCCTCAATATTTGAATTGCTGCTTTCTGGTCACTTGCAGAAATTTTCCTTGATCTGATAATTCTGAAGTTTGGATACACTATTCCTTGGTGTTTTCATTTTGGGATACCTTTCAGCAGGTGATTGATACATTCTTTTGATAACTATTTTGCCTTCTGGTTCAAGGATCTCAGGTTGGCTGTCAGGAAGGAATCCAGGCTCTTTTTTTTGATAATTAATTTCAAATAATTAAATTATTCCTAAATAATCTCTCCTGGACCTATTATCCAGGTCATCTATTTTAACAAAGAGATTTTTTTTTTCATTTTGTGTATTTAGTTTAACACAGTCTATCTGTCCTTGGTTGTTTATGTTAGGAATTCCTTGGGGATGCTCAGTGTACTGACTGTTAAGGGACATCTGAAGCTCTCTCTCTCTCTCTCTTTCCGGGCTATCTGTGTGCTGGGGAATGTTAGTCAACCACTCCGTAAAGTGAAAATGCCTGGAGTTCTCTCGGTTGTCCACAGTAGACCAGTTACTAGACTAGGTTGAAAATTCCAGGGATAGTCTCTGGATCAAGAGTCAGCACTGGGGAACTCAGTTGCCATGTTGGGAAACATAGGAATACCTGGGGCCCTTTCTGGGTTGTTTATGCCAAAATAACAGGTTCTCCTTCCAGCTAGGAATGCCAGAGGCTCACTGTCAGGGTCAGGTTGAATGTGAATCCTGGGCAGCACCCCACCCCCTGCCAGGAAGCTTCCTAGCACATTAGAGCAACCCACCATGTAGTCAAGTCCTAATTCCAAAGTCTCAGCTCCCACAGCTGTGAGTCTCAGTTTAGTTACCCTACCTCACCCTGCTGCCAGCACATTGGGTTTCTATTCTCTGCCTGGGTTCCCTCACAGTCCCCTGGGACACATCTTCTGGAAGATGTTTCACTGTGATTTTTTTGCACATTCCATTGCTTCAATATCTGTTAAGATTAATACTTGTTAGGAATGAAATTTAGGAGCACTTAACTCTGACATCTTGACTGGATGTCCCTATGCATCACATCTTATAGCACAAGAGTATTCTATTAAAATCACATACCATACTTTGTTTAGCTATTCCCCAACTGATATACATTACTTCAGTTTCCAATTTTTTGTAATCAGAAGAGAGTTGCTAAACATATTTTTTATGTTATAGATCTTTTTCCTTCTTTTTTAAATCTCTTTCAATATACAGATCTAGTAGTTTATTGCTAGATCAGAAGGTATGCATGGTTTTATAGTCATTTAAACATAGTTTCAAATTGTTCTTATAGGTTTAGGTATGGTTAATAAATAAGATATAAGATTTTCCATGATAAGGTCTTATAGCTACAGAGAATTACTGACCCTCAAATTACCCCTGATGTACAGGGAGGGGAGATGGGCAGGATTGATCTTATACATATATTTAAAACAGCTTAAACATTTGAAAGAATCACTGAACATCCTTGGCTGGTCCTGGTCAGACTCTCAAGGCCATACTTGATTAACATTGCCTATCTCTTCAGGAATTAGCTATTCCTGAATGCAAACACCATAATTCTTGGGGTTCAGGGAGGGGTGGCTCCCTCCCTGGACAACCTCGAAAATTTGGTTTTATTCCACAAAAAATTGACAAGAATCCTTTTTTGTTCTCAAGCTATATAAGACCTAATTAGACCTTAGCTTAATTGGAGTCTCAACCATGTAGAGGATGCTCTGCCTGGGACCTTCCCAATTGGGACTCTGGAGGCTATACCCCAGGACTCCCCAGCTGCTGTTGATTCAGATGTTGAAGCTCCCTGAATCAATGATGTTCTCTCCTACTATTTATGTTTATGTAAGCTTTGCTTTGCTTTTTATTATATTAGAACTTATTGATTACTTTTTCTGCAAAACTGATTTATTTCTGCCCATTCTATAATTATTTTATTAAATATACTTTTTAGTTTTGTTGGTATGAATGTGTCATTTTGTAGGAGAAAATTGAAGCCAAAATTCTTTAATCAAACAGTTTAGAATCAGAAGAGACTTTAAGGATGATCTAAGTCAGTTCCTTGTGGAATGTTAAGTTGGGTAAACTGATATGCACATAAGGTAACTGTGCAGGATTACAGAGAGATAAGTATTTCACAAAGGATTTGAATCATGTCTTTCTCATTCTAAATCTACCACTTTAACCACTGTAGCATGTGGTGTCACATTCTATCATCAGAAATCACATGCTTGTGCTTGCATTGTGTTGATGGTGTGCAGAGGTGCCTTGCTGATATAGCAAGAAGAAAAACTAATTCAACTGGTCATCCAGACAATCACCAATAGTCCTGTTTGCCATCAAATCAGGCCGTGGTGTGGTTCTGGAAAAGTCAAGTGAGAAGGATGCCTTGCACAGCATACCCCGCATTATATTAAAAATTATTCTACAAATCATGTTCCCATTAATTTGTTTGACATAGTCATCTTCAAAATAGAAAGACAACAAAAAAGTATCAATATATTAATTAGCTATCAACTAATTAGTTAATTATCTATAGAATTATTGAATCATTTCACAACTCCACCAAAAGTGCATTAATGTCTTATTTTTCCCACATTCCTCTAACATTTGCCATTTTCCTATTCTGTCCTATTAGTCAACCTAATAGTTATGAGGTAGTACAAATCCAGGAAAGATAATATACACATTATTGAGATTCCTGAAATTCATGATCAGAAAAAGAATCTTGATCTCATTTTTAAAGAATTTCTATAGGAAATTTGTCCTAATTTCCTAGAAGCAGAGGGTAAAATAGAAATTGAAAGAATCCACTGATCTCCCCCAGAAAGAGATCCAAAAAAAAACAATTCCCAGGAATATTATAGCCAACTTCTAAAACTCCCAAGTCAAAGAGAAAATATTACAAGCAGCCAGAAGGACATAAATCAAATATTGTGGAGTTGCAGTCAGGATCACACAGGAATTACAACAACTACATTAAGGGCTAGTAAGGCATGGAATATATTATTCTGGAAGAAAAAGGAGCTTGGAATACATCCGAGAATCAACTAAACAGCAAAACTGAACATCCTCTTCCAAGGAAAAAGATGGACTTTCAATGAAACACGGTACTTTCAAATATTCCTGTTGCAACAACCAGAGCTGAACAGAAAGTTTGACCTTCAAGTACAAGACTCAGGTGAAGCACAGAGAGGGAAGATAGGAAGGCTAAATTATGAGGGACTCAATGATGAGGAACTGTGTGTATTCCTGCATGGAAAGATGATACTGATAATACTAATATGAACCTTCTCATTTAATAGAGCAGAGAGAAGGAGCTTTTATAGATGAGGCACAGGAGAGAACTGAATTTGAAGACATAACATATTGCAAAAATGGAGACAATGGGTAAAAGGGAAATGTACTTGGAGAAAGAGAAAGGAGAGGTAAGATAGGCTAAGATATTTCATGCAAAAAAAATATTTCACATAGCGTTTGCAATGGTATGGAAGGGGGAAAGGCGAGGGGAAGTGAGGGAACTTCTGTTCTCATCAAAAATGCCTCAGAGAGGAAAAAGCATACATACACAATAGGATACAGACATCCTCAAGAAAAATGAGAGAAGGGGGACAGGGGGAGGGGAGGGGTTGTGTGGGTCATAGAGGAGAGGGTAGATCATAGGAGAAGATAATCAGATATAACACATGTTCTTTTTTACTTTTTGCAAGATGCTGGGATTGGGTGGTCTGTCCAGGCCAAATAGGTGGTTGCTGGGTCTCTGGGGTGGGATGTAGCCATGTTTGGGGTCTCCTAGCCCCAGGGCCAGTGCCCTGTCAGCTGTGCCACTCAACTGCCCCACAGCACATTATTGAAGAGGGATAGAGTGAAAGGAGAGAGAAAACATAATAGATAGTAGTGTGGAGGAATGAATGGAGGGAATTACAATCAGAAATAGCAATTGTGGAAAAATATGGGAATAATTACTATGATGGACTTATTATAAAGAAAGTGTTCCAACCAAGATAGAACTGATGGTATCAGAACACAGACTGAAGCACTTTTTTTGCTTTCTTTCACTTTTTTTTAAATTCCTCAAGAGGTTTTATATCTTTTGTGGGTGAGAGGGTTATTATGGTTACTCTTAAACAAGAATATTTTAGTAGTGTGTAAATAAATTAAAGAAAGATTTAAAAAATTGATAAGAAAAACAACAAATCAAAGAAAGAACTAATGATTTCATACTAGATAATGACAATAATGAAATAATATACCAAAATCTATGGGATTCACTAAAGTTGGCTATCAGGGGATATATTATATCTTTAAATGCTAACATGAATAAATTAGAGAAAGAGGAAATCAGTGAACTAAACTTGCAACTAAAAAAATTTAGAGAAGAACAAATTGAAATCCTCAGTAAAATACCAAATTAGACATCCTAAAAATTAAAGGAGAAATTAATAAAATCAAAAGCAAGAAAACTATTGAACTAATAAATAAAACCAAGAGTTAGTTTCACGAAAAAATAAAATAAAATTGATAAAGCTCTGGGTAATTTGATTAAGAAAAGAAAACAAATTGCTAGTATCATAAATGAAAAAGGTGAACTCACATCCAACAATGAGGAAATTAAAGTAATAATTTGGAATTATTTTGCCCAATTATATGCCAATAAATTTGATAATCTAAGTGAAATGGATGAATATTTACAAAATTATGAATTGCCCAGAGGAAATTAAATATCTAAATAACCCTATCTCACAAAAAGGAATTCAACAACCCATCATTAAACTCCCTAAGAAAAAATCTCCAGGGTCTGATGAATTCACAAGTGAATTCTATCAAACTTTTAAGGAACAATTAGTTCCAATTCTATATAAACTCTTTGGAAAAATAGGTGAAGATGAAACTCTGCATTACTCTTTTTATGACACCAGTATGGTGCTGATACCTAAACCAAGAAGAGTCAAAATAGAGAAAGAAAATTATTGACATATCTCCCTGATGAATATAGATGCATAAATCTTAAATAAAATCTTAGCAAAAAGATTACAAGTTATCACTAGGCTAATACACCATGACCAAGCAGGATTCATCCCAGGAATGCAGGGTTGGTTCAATATTAGGAAAACTGTTAATATAAATAACTATGTCAATAACAAACCTTTCAAAAATTATATGATTATATCAATAGATTCTGAAAAAACTTTTGACAAAATACAGCACCCATTCCTACTAAAAACACTAGAGAGTTTAGGAATAAATCCATTGTTCCTTAGAATAATAAGCAATATCTCTCTGAATCCATCAACAAGCATTATATGCAATGGGGATAAGCTTGAGGCATTTCCAAAAAAACATCACAGGTGAAACAAGGATGACCATTTTCATGAGTACTCTTCAATATTGTGTTAGAAATGTTAACTTGAGTAATAAGAGAAGAAAAAGAAAGTGAAGGAATTAGAATTGGGAAGGAAGAGACAAAACTCTCACTCTTTGCAAATGACATGAAGATATACCTAGTGAATCCTAAAAAAAAAATCATCTACAAGGCCATTAGAAACAATTAGCAACTTTAGCAAAGTTGCAGAATATAAAATAAACCCTCAAACATCCTTAACATTTCTGTATATGACTAGCATGACACAGCAGAAATATCAAGAAAGAGAAAACCCATTCATAGTAACTTCAGACAATATAACATACTTGGGAGTCTACATGCCAAGCCAGACTCAGAAAATTTATTAAAATAACTACAAAACACTTCTCACACAAAAGAATTCAGATTTAAGTAACTGGCAAATATCAACTGCTCATGGATAGGTTGAGCTAATATGATAAAAATGACAATTCTACCTGAATCAAACTACCATTTAGTGCACTAACAATCAAAATTCCAAAAAAATTACTTTACTGTGTTAGAAAAAATTATAAGTAAATATATATTTAGAAATAAAAAGTCAAGAATTTCTAGGGATGTAATGAAAAAAGTGCAAAAGAAGATGGCTTAGCCTTACCAGATCTAAAAATTATATTATAAAGCATGAAACATCAAAACTGTCTAGTATTGCCTAAAAATAGAGTGGTGGATCAGTGGAATAGACTAGGTGCAAATTAGATAGCAGGAAATGATTATAGTAATCTACTTTTTGATAAACCCAAATCTTTGGGGATAAAAATTCTCTCTTCAATAAAAACTGTTGGGAAAATTGGAAATTAATGTGGTAGAAACTTGGATTAGACCAAAATCTCATACCCTAGTCCAAGATAAGATCAAAATGGGTATAGGATTTAAGACATAAAAGACAATATTATAAGCAAACTCAAAGATCATGGAATAGTTTACCTGTCAGATCTATGGAAAGGTAAACAGTTTATGACCAAAGAAGAAATGGAGAATATCATTAAAAACAAATTAGATACTTTTGATTACATTAAATTAAAAAAAAGGTTTTGCACAAACAAACCACTGTAAGCAAGATCAAAAGAAACATAGTAAACTGTGAAAAATCTTTATGACTAGTATTTCTGACTAAAGACTCATTTCTAAAATATACATAGAACTGAGTCAAATTAAAAAAAAAGGCAAGCCATTCCCCAATTGAGAAATAGTCAAAGGATTTGCAGAGGCAATTTACAGATGAGGAAATCAAAGTGATCCATAGGTATATGAAATAATCCTCTAAATATTTACTGATTAGAGGAATGGAAATTTAAGCTTCTCTGAGGTACTAACTCACACTTCTCAGACTGACCAACATGGTGAAAGGACAATGATCAATGTTGGAAGGGATGTGGGAAATCTGGGACACTAATACACTCTTGGTGGAGCTGTAAATTCAACCAACTGTTCTGGAGAGCAATTTGGAATTATGCCCAAATGGCAATAAAAATGTGCATACCATTTGATCCAACAATACAACTACTGGGTCTATACCCTGAAGAGATTATGGAAAAAATGTAAAAATATCACTTGTACAAAAGTATTCATAGCAACTCTGTGGTGGCAAAGCCTGGAAATTGAGTTAATGTCCATCAATTGGGGAATGACTGAACAAATTATGATATATGTACATTATGGAACACAAATTGTTCTAATAGAAACCAAGAGGGATGGGAATTCAGAGAAGCCTGGAAGGATCTATATGAAATGATACTGAGTGAAATGAGAAGAACCTGAAGAACATTGTACACCATAACAGCAACATGAGGGTGGATGATTAATATTAATGGACTTGATCATTTCACCAGTGCAACAATAAGGGACAATTTGGGGGTATCTGCAATTGAGAATACCATCTGTATCCAGAGAAATAATTGTGGAGTTTGAACAAAGATGAAAGACTTTGCTATCTCTTATACTTTATTTTTTCCTTAAAGATATGATTTCTCTCTCAACACATTCAATTTAGATCAATGTATAGTATGGAAACAATGGAAATATATCAAACTGCCTTCTGGAGGTGGGGTGGGAGTAGGGGGAGAGGGAAGCAAGATTAGGAAAAAATTGTAAAATTAAAAGTAAAAAAAAAATTTCCATAATAATCATTTTGAGAAAGGAAACACAGAACCTTCCAAAAGAAACTAGAAAAATAAATTTTAAAAAATGTTACAATCTATATTCTAAAAACTATCAGTTCTTTCTCTGGGGATGGAAAGCAAACTTCTTTATAAGTCCTTCATAATTGTCTTGAGTCACTGTATTGCTGAGAAAAGCTAAGTCATTCACAGCTCATCATCCTACAAAATTCATACTATGTACACAGTACATTTCACTTAGCATCAGCTCATGCACATCTTTTAAGGTTTATTTGTTTTGTTTTTTTTCCTGAGAACATCCTCCTCATTTCTTATAGTAGAATAGCATTGCTTTATAATCACATACCACAATTTGTTCAGTTAGTCTCCAACTGTTGAGCATTCCCTCAAATTTCAACTCCATGTACCCAAAAAGAAGCTGTCAAAAAAAAAAATCTGTGTACATAGAGGTCCTTTTCCTTTTTATTTCTATTCTCGTTTGGGAAACACACTTAGTAGTGGCATTGCTAGATCAAAGAACATGCCTGGTTTTATGGATCTTTGGGCATAGCTGCAAATCACTCCACAGAATGATTGAATCAATTCACAACTCCACCAACAGGAAATCACTGTTTCAATTTCCCTACAATGATGACTCATTTCTCCTACATCCTTTTCAACATTTGTCATTTCCCTTTTCTATCCTATTAGTCAATCTAATAGGAATAAGATAGTAACTCAGAATTGATTTAATTTCCACTTCTACAATCAATAATAAGTTGATAAATCTCTTTATATGACTATAGGTAGTTCAATTCCAATTTTTAAAGAATTACTTTCTTCAGTATTTTGTACCACTTTTTCCATTTGACAAATTCTGCTTTTTAAAGTAGTCTTCTCCTCATAGACTTTTTGTAATTCTTTTCCCATTTGACCTGGTCTATTAAGATGCTATTTTCTTCAGTATTTTTTTGTGAATCTTTTACGAACTGGTGTCCTATTTTTCACGATTTTCTTGGATCACTCTCTTCTCTTCCTTTCTTATTTGATTTTTCAAATCCATTTTTTAGGTCTCGAAGGGCTTGAGACCAATATGGACTTTCTTATCCTCTGAATGTGTGTTTTGATCTTTCTTGTCAGCATGTGGTCAGAATTTTTTTTTTTTTATGATATTTGTTCATTTTCCAGACCTATTAATTGGCCTTTTACTCTGTTAAAGTAGGACTCTGCTTCTAGATTGAAGAGTGTAATGTCTCAAGTTGTGGGAATTTTGTGTAATCGTTTTAATAGATACATCTAGAGACCTGCATGTTTTCAATTCTTCCAAGATGATATGATCTAAGTAGAGATGTTTACTGTTTTGTTTAATTATGCTCTAGTCTGTGAATAACCACAAACATTCTTCTGCCAAGGAATTGTGAGGGAGTCCCTGTTTCCCTGTGGTAACAAACTATAGGGTACTAGTAATCCTCCTTGCCTGGATTGCAACCCAAATCCCAGTATGGGAAAGGAATATAGCCTGGATTCAGTGGTAACAAAGAGATACCTGTAATCTCTTGGCCAATAGTCCAACTCCTTTACCATCTGTGTGCTGAGAGCTCTGGAAACAGTTATAGCTGCTTAAGTGACTCCCAATTCTCTCTCCTGGTTTGTTAAGGCTGGGCTGGTGCTAGCAGGGTAGTCTATGTTGTCTTGGGTTAGAAAGTAGTTTCACTATGACTTTTTGTGGGTTCTGCCACTATGTAATTTGCATAGTTATCATTTAAAATTATTTGGAGGCATTTGGGGGAGAACTAAGGCAAGTACCTGCCTCTATTCTGCCAACTTGGCTCCACATTTTTGAATAACTTCTTTAGGTAGCTCATGTGAGCTGTTACATTGACTTGAATTTTCTTTTTGTGTTTATTTTTTTAATACTAATTTTATATTAATTTTATTCCTGAATCAGTGAACAACTAATTAGTTCAAATATTGATTCAGTCTTCGGCTAAATTACACAAACCAACTATTATATTTGAGGATCTAGAAAGATATATCCTTTCATATAAGTAGTTTTCTTTAATCTTCTATCATACCAATAATTTCAGGATTGTTACAGTTCTGGTGTTACCCAACTGATGGGGATTCCCTCAATTTCCAATTTTTTACCACCAAATAGATATTTTTATACATGTAGTTCATTTTTCCTTTTTATGATCTCTTTGGAATACAGCCTTTGTCATGATATTACAGGATCAAAAAGTATGTAACATTTTATAACCTTTTTGGTATATTTCTAAATTGCTCTTTAGAAATGATGGATCAGTTCACAAGTCCAACAATTCATTAGTATCACCATTTGTTACCATCTTCTCCAACATTTACCATTTACTTTTTTTTTATCATGTTATCCAATCTGATAGATGTGAAATGATACCTCAATGTTGTTTAAATTTGCAATTCACTATTCAATAGTAAGTTAGGGCATTTTTTCATAGGACTACAGATAGATTTAATTTATCTAAAAATGTCATGTTCACATCCTTTGAGCATTTATCATTTAGAGAAGGACTCAGTTCTATGTATATATTTGAAAAAATGAGGCCTTTATCAGAAATATTGCCAATAAAAATTGTTTCCCATCTTTCTGCTTTCATCCTAATTGTGGTTGCGTTTGTTTTGTTTGTGCAAACCTTTTTTAATTTAATGCAATCAAAATTATCATGCTGCATTCATAATCTTTATTTCTTCTTTGATCATAACTCCTTCCCTTCCCCAAAAATTCAACAGGTAAACTATTCCTTCTTCACCCAATTGGTTTATGTTGTTGATTTATGTCTCATTTTTGCCATGTTATTTTCCAGTTTTCCCACCATTTTTTTCCTCAAACAGTGACCTCTTATTCCAGAAGCTGGTTTATCAAACACGAGATAGTCATCTATTACTATGTCTTGTGTCCCACCTATTCCACTAATCCATCATTTTACTTCTTAGCCTGTACCAAATAGTTTTGATGACAGGCACTTTATAAAATTGTTTTAGATCTGGTATGGTTAGGTAACCTTCCTTTGAAAATTTTTTTTCCTTTAATAAATTTGATATATTTGATCTTTTGTTCTTATGGATAAATTTTGATATATTTCTAGCTCTATAAAATTAATTTTGACAGCTAGATTGGTATGGCAATGAATAAATAAATTTAAGTAGAATTATCATTTGAATATATTAGCTCAACCTGACCTTGAGAATTAGATATTTTTCCAATCATTTTGACTGATTTTATTTGTGGAAAAGTTTTTTTTTTAATAAAATTGTGTTCCTGTAGTTTCGGGTTTGTCTTAGCAAGTAGCCTCCCAAATATTTCAAATTGTCTATAGTTATGTTAAAAGAAATTTCTCTATCTCTTTCTGTTAAGCTTTTGTGGTAATATATAGAAATGCTGAGGATTTTTGCAAGTTTATTTTATATCCTGCAATTTTGGTAAATTTGTTAACTGTTTCAAGTAGTTTTTTAATTGATTATCAGGATTCTTTTGGTAAACGATCATATCACCTGCAATGAATGAGAGTGTTGTTTCTTTGCTGCTTATTCTAATTCCTTCAATTTCTTTTTCTTCTCATATCGCTAAAGTCAACATTTATAGCACAATATTGAATAATGGTGATAAAGAGAATCCTTTTTACTCCCCTCATCTTAATGGGAAAGTTTCCAACTTATTTCTATTACAACTAATGCTTCCTGATGATGTTAGATAGATACTTCTCATCATTTTAAGGAAAATTCCATTTATTTCTATGTTCTCTAGTGATTTTTTTTATAAGAATGGGTGCTATATTTTTTCCAAATTTTTTATCATATATATTTGGTTAACAATGTGATTTCTGTTAATTTTGTTTATGACATCGTTAATTATGATGGTAATTTTCTCAATATTAAACAAGCCCTAGATTCCTGATATGGCATTTATAGTCATATCCTTGTGATAAATTGCTGTAATCTATTTGATAATGTTTTATTTAAAATTTTTGCATCAATATTCATTCGGGAAATTGGTCTATAATTTTCTACCTCTATTTTTCCTCTTTCTGGTATCAACATATTGTCATTAGCAAATTTTTGAAGGTCTCTTTCTTTGCCAAATTTCCCACATTTTATATAATATTGGAATTAATCATTTGGTAGAATTCAATTCTAAATAAATCTGACCCTGAAGATTTTTTTCTTTAGCAGTTTATTGAATACTTGTTCAATTTATTTTTCCAAAATGGAATTAAGTATTTTAATTCCTCTTCTGTTAATCTATACAATTTAATTTTTTGTAAATATTCATTTGTTTCACTGAGCACATCAGGTTTATGGGCATATAACTGGGCAATATAATTCCTAATGATTGCTTTATTTTCCTCTTCATGAATTGTGAAATAATCCTTTTCATTTTTGACCTTAATAATTTGGCTTTCTTCATTTTTATTGGTTTTTAATTTTTTCATAAAACCAGCTCTTAGAATTATTCACTAGTTCATTAGTTTTCTTATATTCATTTTCATTAATTTCTTCATTGATTTTCAGAAATCCTAATTTAGTATTTAATTGGAATATTTTAATTTGTTCATTTTCTGTTTTTCAGCTGCATGCCTAATTTATTGTTCTGTTCTTTCTCTATTTTCTTCTTGTAAGCATTTAGAGCTATAACATTTCCCCGAAGTATTGCTTTAGTTGCACCACCATAAACAGTTATGTTATCATTATATTATCCTCATTGATGGAATCATTTATTGTTTCTATGATTGTTTGACCCATTATTTACTATTTTATTTTCAATTAATTTTAATCTATATTTCCATGGCCCTTAATTCATATATTTTTATTGTATAATCTAAAAAGGATGCATTTAATATTCATGGATTTTCTGAATTTTTATTTTGACATTTTTATATTCTAAAATATGATGAATTTTTGTGTTGATACCATATACAGCTGAGAAAAAGTTATATTCCTTTTCATGCCATTAATTTTTTCCTAATCTATTATATCTAACTTTTATAAAATTCTATTCATCTCCTTAACTTCTGTTCCTTATTTTGTTATTAGACATCTATTTCTAAGAGGGGGAGCTTGAGGTCACCTACTCTTACAGCTTTGTCTCTCTTTCTGTACCTCACTTTTCTAGGTATTTAGATGTTACACTATTTGGAATATTTTTTATCATTGATATTAGTTCATTGTATATGGTTCTTTAGCAAAATATAGTTCTTTTGTCATCACTTTTAAGTAGATATATGCTTGTTTTTGTTTTTTCTGAGACCAGAATTAGCAACCCTGATTTCATTTTTTTACTTCAGTTGAAGCATAATGTATTCTGTTCTAGCCCTTTACCTTTCCTCTCTCTATGTTTCTCTTCAAATGTGTTTCTTGTAAGCAACATACTGTAGGAATATGGTTTTTCATTGATTCTGCTATCTGCTTCCATTTTATGGGAGATGTCATCACAATCATATTCACATTTTGGATTACTATGTTTATATTTTCCTCCATATTATTATTCCATTTTGTATTTCTTTTTTATTCTTTCACTCTGTCCTACCTAACCAGCATTTTCTCTCTTCCCCCCCTCACTTTCCCAGATGAATTTTTTTTTGGTAATTCCCTCTTTTAACCTAATTCAGTCAGAATAAGTTTCAAACATGCTCAAGTCCTACTATCTTCTTTACCTCTACTTTTATGTCTCTACATGTGATATAATATACTTTATTCTGCCTCTTTTCCCTTTACTAATGCCTTAATTTTTATATCACCACATAAAAGTCAACTTTTACACAAAATCTCTATTTAAATATACTTCTTCTAACTGCCCTTACAGAAATATAGTTTTCAAGAGTTATAAGTTACATCTTCCTATGTAAGGATATAAACAATTTAACCTTATTGAATAACATGTTTTTTTCCTTCCCTGTCTATTTTATTTATTTTTTTGAAGAATGAATTTTCTGTTCATTTTCTTGGTTTTTCATCAGGAAAGTTTGAAAGTCCCCTAATTCAATGAATATTCACTTTTTACTTCTGAATGATTTTGCTCAGTTTTTCTATATGTTTGATACTTATGTGTAATCCAAGCACTGGCTTCTGTGATATTTGATTTTTTTTCTTTCTGGCTACTTGCAGTATTTTCTTCTTGATGTGTTAGTTCTGAAAATTGACTACAATATTATTTGAAAGTTTCATGTGTGGATCGTTTTCAGGAGGTAAATGACAGATTACAATGATTATTTTACCCAATGTTACTAGACTATCAAGATAACTTTTCTTGATAATTTCTATTTTTTGTCGTTGTTTTTTGTTATTGCAAGGCAATGGGGTTAAATGACTTGCCCATGGTCACAAAGTTAGATAATTATTAATTGCTTGAGTCTGGAACTCAGATCCTCCTGTCTCTAGGGCTGGTGTTCTATCCATGTGCTACCTAGTTGCCTTTTCTTGATAATTTCTTGAAAAATGTTATGCAAATTCTCTTTTTGGATTTCAGATAATCAAATATTTTGAAATGATCATTCCTGAATCTATTTTCCCAGTTAGTTACCTTTCCAATAGGGTATTTTACATTTTCTTTTATTTTTCTTTTCATTCCTTGATTTTATTTTGTTTCTTGGCAGTCATCAGTTTTCACTTGCTCAATTCTAGTTTTTTAGTTTTTTGCAAGGGTTAAGTGGCTTTCTCAAGGCCACACAGCTAGGTAATTATTAAGGGTCAGGTCAGATTTGAATTCAGGTACTGCTGACTGCAGTGCTGGTGCTCTATCCACTGCAACACCTAGCCGCCGCCCCCAATTCTAATTTTTAAGGATTTATTTTCTTCAGTTAATTTTTGTATCCACTTTGGCCAATTCAAATTTCAAAGAACTCCTTTTCTTCAATGGGCATTTTTACCCCCATTTAAAAAATTATATTTTTAATGAAATTATTTTCTTCAGTCATTTTTTGTCCTTTCTTTTTAAGCTGTTGATTCTTTCTTACATAATTTCATTTCTTTTCCCAATTTTTCTTCTACCTCTCTTTTGCAATTTTTAAAATCCTTTTCATGTTTTTCGAAGATGGCTTCTTGGATTTGATAACAATTCATTGTTCCCTTTGAGACTTCTTTGCATCTAGGCATTTTAATATTGTCATCTTCTAAGTTTGTGTTTTGATCTTCCCTATCACCATAGTAGCTATCTATTATCAGAGTTCTCTTCTGTTTATTGCTCATTTTAAGCTTATTTCATGACCTTTAAAGTTGAACTCTTCTCTTTGGGCACTATTCCAAGCTTCTTGTACTGGGGATTTGGGACCTGGTCACTGATTTTCTATGTTGGAGATTCCAGTGTTGGCAACTTGCTTACTGTGTAAAGGTGACTTGGTCTAGTTGAACCCATTATACTAAAGATTCTGGGGCTGGAGGCCTCATAGGTAGCCTGTTGCTTGATTTGTCTACTGAACCAGGACTGGGTGCCTTTAGTTGGCTGATCTGTGATGTGGTTAAGAGATTCCTACTGTCTTGTCCAGATATTGTCTACACTAGGCTGTGCTCTCCCCCTTTGCCTAAAGGGGCAGCTCTTTCTTGAATTCCTGCTAAGTTTTTTTAAGCCAAAAAATTGCTTCCCTCTATTGTTTTTATGGGTTCTGTTATTCCAGAATTTGTACAGAGGTTTTATTTAAAGTTGTTTTTAAGGAAAACTGAGGATAGTTCAGACAATTTCTTGACTTCTCCACCATCTTAGAACTACCTAATATTTTATTTTCTATAGGCTAAGTATTAGTTTTTGCTGTTTGTATATAATTTCATAAATGAAATTTTCATTCTGCTCTCTTGGTCTTTTTTTTTTTTGCTTAAAGGCTGTACAGCTCTGCTAATCATTAATTGATTTAGTTTAAATCCTGGGTATATGTCTTGCTTGATATGTTTTACACAATTTTGTTTTATATGTAAACAAACATACATACTTCTATTTTTCTGTGTTCTACAGAGAATTCCATTGATATTTTGTTGGTTTTATTTATAATGTAAATTAATTGCATTACTATAATTACGTTTTCCCTGTGGATACTTATGAATATTAAGTATTACTTCAATTTCTTAAATATTTCACTATATTTTTCATGATTTTGGGAAGTTTTTTTTTATTTAAAAGATGTGATTATCTAAATAATTCTCAAATATTTAATAATTTTCAGGATTATGAATTTTAATTAATAAGAATAGTTAATGAACCAGAATAAATTTCTGTTGAGTAAACTATGAAAACTTAAAGATTCCTTTGTTTTCTCTTTTTCTTATAAATAGACATTTTACTTTCAAAATAATCAAACCTTTCTCTTTTCTCCTTTTATTTTCATTTTTATTTCTTGTTTTATATATACACAACATATATAATTGTATTGACACATATATAAAAAATTTTGCCCTTATTTCTTTTTTGTAAATATAATGTAAACTTAACTGAAAACCTAATTTTATAATTTCTGTCATAATTAAGATTTTCACAAATTTTTAAAAAACAACTAGATATAATAGTCTATATATAAGTGTGTGTGTTTATATTGTGTAATTTTGTTATATTTGTGTGTATTATATATATATATATATGTACATGTTTATATATCACATATATAATTAGCTAAGACTATTTTAGGAAGTCAGTATGGGATTTCTCTCAATTCTTATAAAGTTCTCTTTATTTGGGTGGCTTTTATAACCCTTTGCTTAACTTCTTTTTAAATATTATTTTACAAATAGACAATATGCCAAATTTTGAAGACTATGTTATTTTAGAATCTAATTATATATATATGTATATATATATATATATATCTTTAGAGTCTATTTATATAACTTATTCTAACATTACCATTTTCCCATAATTACTTGTTCATAAATAATATGCATATTATCATTTTACTTTAACAATGTATTACTTCATTGTCTTCATAAGTTTGAAACTTAACATTCTCTGCATTCACAATGATGCTTGCTATTGTTCAACGCAAATTTTCTCTAACTTCTAAATCTGTCTAGTTATTTTTTATTCCATGAAAATTGATTAATCTAAAGAACTCCTTGTTTTGTCTTCCATGCATGTTATTTCATTTTACATAGATTTTTCTTGCTTTTTAAGATATTTATGTTCTAAGTTCATTCATCAATTTCATTTTTTTTATCACTTGGCACATCTATAAAGAAAATAATTATTATAATGTTTTTTTCTATTATAGAACACAATTCAAGCAAAAAAATCTCATTTAAATAAAACCTAGATAGGACTTGCAATTAATTTTTTCAGTGTGTATTTATATTTCCTTTGTGAATATGTCTTCAATTTTTCATGATTGAATGGAAATAATCTTAATTTTTTGAAGGTTATAGAAAATGAGTGCAAGTTGTGTCCAGCCAAGAATGGACAAATATAGTAGGTCTAAATATACTAATTATTTAGGAAAACTTTATCTTTTTTTTAATTTTGTGAGAACAATTAGATCCAATGTAAATATTATATAAATGATGGTTTGGGGGTTCCAAATGGGAATTTTAAAAGGTGGAGAGGTTTAACACTTACACAAATGAGTTTTAGTTGACACAATAAGAGGTAAATATAATGTAACAATATTTTTATTAACAATATTTAATATTTTTATCTTGGAAGAACTAATGTCCTGAATTATAGAGTGAAATTCCTTGAAATAATTTCTTAAAAATCCACAGTTTGATTTTGTTGCATATCAAGTCATTTCACTGGTGTCTATTGCTAAAATGTGGTAATCTTTCATGCAGATCTTATTTTTAGTCTATCACAGTTTAGTATGATAATATATAAAACTTTATGTTATTTACTTTATATTTCACTCTTTTTCCCTCAGTTAAGTTCTTACCATGTGTGTTTTTATGAGCTTAAAAACTTCTTAGTCTCCTATTGAACAATATTAAGCACTTAGTAGTTGCTCAGTGAATATTTGTTTATTAGTCATATCTTGATTTACATGATACCTAAAGAATTTAAAATTCCTTACCAGATTAAATCTCTTATGAAATAAAGAAATTCAAGATAAATATAGAGACTATATAAAAGGAACAAAAGACTGAGATAGTGTTCGTGGGTATGAGAAGAACTAATTGTTAAAATCATATACTAAAATTCTTTCCGGTTTTCTGACAGTTATTGCAAAAAGGAAGCAAGCTCAGTTAGATGATTTTTATGTTATTTTCAAAGGAAATCAAATGTTGAAACAAACTTTTTGCCTGGAATTGTACTCAAGGAAGAATTTGTCATAAAATTTATTTGGTTCAAACATGAATCATACCAGTACAGTTTCATTAGAAAATACAGTGTGCAACATCTTCAAATATGTTTGTACAGTAGACAGGTTAACTCTTAAATGTTGGACTTTTACAATCACCTCCTAATGTATATTATTCTTTTGTAATTCTGTGAAATCATTCTTGTGGACAGGTCTAAGTAGTTTGCTTTCTAATAATCAACTAGCACCAGAAATGATCAAGAGAGATTTAGAAGAATGGCTAGTTAATATATCCATTTTATTACAATCTATTACTCCTCAGACTCCCAAAGAAGAGACCTAATCTTTTTACAAATAAATCTTTTTAGTTATCCAAGCTCCTAACTTAATGACTTGCATATAGTACATGTTTAATTATTGTTTCTTGAATTGAATCGTTAAATCATGTCTTAAAGGAGCCATTGACAGACACTATATTGTATATAATTCATCATTGACATCTCCAATATGTGAAGTTCCCACACTTGCAATGTTTATGCAGCATATTTATAATGCACTTAATATATTGTGGAAGGCACTAGAGATTATATATATATATATATATATATATATATATATATATATATATATTAGGTCTTAGAATCCCTTTCTGGGATTATAATTACTATAGTAACAAAGATCAAAATAACAATTTTACAAAGTAGAATGAGCTAAGTCTTTTATTATACCACTCATTACTTGCTATTCCTTTTCATGTATTCTATATCTTAACTGAAATGCTATCCTGCTCTCTCTGGAGCTCAGAATTCCATCTCTTGCCTACATATCTTTATGTGACCATTGTTCTTAATATCCAAAATTCCTTCCTTCATCATCTGAACCCCTGAAAATTAAGTTTCCCTTGAGATTTAGCTCAAATGCCTTCAAGATCTCTTTAACAAGATCTCTTAGTTATTAGAATTATTACTCATTTATTTTCATATTGCACCCTACCCCATCACAGCCCAGATATGTTAATTCTTCAAGGTCAGAGATTGATTTAGTTTGTTTATCTATTCTTTTAATCCTTACTTCTCTAATGGCTAGCAGAGAATTTGTTAAATTGTAGTTAGTTTGATTGGATTGATATGGCTTGGACTGAATTGGAAACATCTAGCTCATATGATATACCAAATTTCAGATGCTGATTCCTTCTGCCAGTAGGATAGTCAGAGAAGACTTAAACTTAACTTTCAAAGAATAATTAAGTCCATTAATTTAATGTTCTAAACCCATCTTATCCAAATCTATTAATTTTACAATTGAATACAATGAGGCTCATAGATCTTAAGTGAATTGACTGAAGTTCACAGGTAGTAAATAGCAGTTAGGATTTGAACTTGAATTCTCTTAGCTGAGGGTGTTCTGCCAAAGTATTATAAATTTTTATTACTGAAACCTCAATAAAGTATCTTAGGTTTTTTCTATCCCCTACTTATTTTGTCATTAAAAAAATACAAGCAAACAAACAAACATAACTTTAGACATTTAACTCTTTTGCTCCATATAATTCTGTTTTTGATTTCTTGAAATATTTTGGAAATCCAAACTTGAATAAAGTTCTTTGGGATTCAAATGGAGTTATTTGACCATGCCTTAAAGCCAAATCATTCTATTTTTCACTGATTCTATTTAAGACTAGATATAACCTTAAATAATAAGTTCTAACTGAAATCTAATTTGGTCATTGTTTGGATTCTGATGACTCAAAGTGAATGTAACTAGAAATAGTTTCTTTTTTGATTAGAAACCCTGAGGGTCTTCCTCTCCTATATTGATTTTTTGTTTTGACTATGCAAAAGAGGTCATTTTTTTTTGCCCATTTCCTGCCTAATTTTGTCTCAGACAAACTTAGACCTGGGGAAAGACCTTAGTTCAAAAAGACTAAGGTCTTCCTCTGCATTCAAGGCCATCTTTAGTCTTCCTTATCTATACCTTGCCTCTAGACTCAGATGTTTCCAGAGGATGGAGTGAGGCTAGTGACTTTGAACAAATCTGTCTCACTTAAACCAATTCACTTGCAAGTCAAGAGACCACCTTCCTGATGATTTTGATTGCTACAAAAGCCATATTCTTTTTTTATATCATTGTACTGTTCAGTTTCAGGGCGTAGTAAATTTTTAGATTCTTTTTTGTCTACACCAGGAAGAAAAGGGCACAAAAAGAAACCAAACTCATGCTCTGCTTAGTTCAATTCTCCTTTCCAGTTCTGAAATATGAAAATTTTGATACAATAGGCTCTTCAAATTTGCTGTTTTACTGCTTGGATCCTACACTTAAACTATCATGTAGTCATGCTTTAGGAATACATACAAATCCAAGAATAAATAAGGCAGAGCATGCATATACTTGATGGGAATGCACTTAATCTCTCTTAATGCTCCTCTACAGAATGCCAGGGGTATGCTGTAGAAGAGACCATTTAAGGAACTGAATGATCACTTTATTCCTCATAGAAAGTGACACTTGTGACCATGTAATAAAATACCTGATGGCCCATTGTTCAGAGCCATAATTCCATTTCACTCTAGCATCAAAGAATCAGCAGTCATTATATTCAGTTACCATTAAGGTACAGATTGCCTTCCCAATTCATTGACTAGGAATAAAAATAAGACAACCACGGTGGGCTAATGACAAGCCTATTTTCACACTCTTTGAGTTAAACCATCCACTTTTGATCTGTTTATTCAGATTTAAGGGCAGGTTGAAGTCCTCAGAGAGAAAGTGGTTTCTTTCTAGTTTTAGAAGGGATTATTTATAATGCCACCAAGAACGTGTAACTAGGCTGGATATAGCCTTAAAGCAAAAAGGCAATTTGAAGAGGAAAGAGAAATCTCTTTTTCAACAGCCTCTTTGATTTTCTCATTTGTGAACTAATCAAGTTCTGATTTCCTTATTTTGGGTCCATATCAGTTGTTTGTTTTGTTCCCTTGAAGGCTATTTAAGGCTGGTGACAAACCTACAAAGATTATCCTCTTAGGATGTTATGCCACATCCAATTTGGGGATTCTGAAGCTTGAATGGATGCTGTTGATTTCAATTTCTGACCTAAAGGTAACTGTCTAGCTGGATCATTGTGAATATTATTATCATAAAAATATTAAATGTGACAGAAAGGACATGACTAGCTTGGTTATTTCAACAAAAAATGGCAGCTTCTATTTGCATAGCACCTGGTGATTTAAAAATGTTTTGTGTATATCACTTCATAGTGAGGCAGTTAGTTTTAGGAAAAAGAGCTTAGAAAATGTAATTTTGAAAAGGAAATATGAATATAATAATCTTACTCTACAAAATGTTAGCTGTATGATTTTGGAAAAACAAGTACTCTCTCTAAACCTCAGTTTCCTCATCTTTAAATTGGGCCAAATAATCCTAATATATTCAAAGGAGCACTGCCTCAGCAGTTAGAGAAATCAGTTTTCAAATTTCACCACTAAGCAAGTCATATAAACTCAGTTTTCTCAATTGTAAAATGAAGATATTTTACTGAAAAGCATATATAATTATGGATTGCTATTAGTATTCATAGCTAATAGTCAATCAATAACCTAAAAAATGAATTCACCATAACATGAAAAACTAGACAAAACAACAAACACATAGATGAGAACTTCAAGGTCATCTAATCAAAACCTGTCTATTTGAATTAGATGCTATCTAAATTAACAAGAGGCACAAGTATTTAGGAGGAAATTAAGGAATTCACAAAGTATATTCAAATATCTTTAGTACTTGTTGTTTTATTAAACTTGCATAGTTTAACATAATTGCATGGTGAATAGAACTTTTCTCTTAGATTTCTAATGGTAACCATATGTGGTTATGGTTTCTAATAACTATAATCAAAACATCCCTCTAGGCTGTCACTATAATTCTTACCTTGCTTCCATTCAGGAATTATTGTTGTTTGTTCTCCCTTAATTTCAAAGAGGACTAATTACATCATAGGTAATATTTTGCCTTATGTGGAAATTAGATTTGCCAGAAATTAAAAAAAAAAAAACAAAAAATAAGTCAAGGAATTGATTTTTGGGATTGTAAACTCACTTCCTTCTCAGTGCTTCCTAAGGTATCAGTTTTTCTACCTTTCATCCAATATTACCCAATAGCAACACTCCCTTAGTCATTTATAGAAGTGGGTTCACCAGATTTTCACATGAGATTCTAACTATGCAAGGAAGAGTGAGTATGCTTTGTACAACCATCAGACAGGACAAATCAAAGTAAGTTCTAAAGACTGAAACCTCACTATCCAGTCACCCAAATGTATTGGTATAAATTTTGTTACATTGAATCACTGAAGAGTTTATTTAATTTGGAATAATTATATTCCTGCTTCCATTCATAAAGATACGTTCTCAAGAATGGATTATTAGACATTCTACCCTGGGACAAATTGAATGAGGAGATAGAAAATGAAAGGGGTATAGTTACCAGGAAATAAAGCATGTTCCAGACTGAGGTTGCTACTACCAGAGTCAAAGTGGGCCAGGAAACATGCTCTAGTAAAGTGCTGTCAGTTTCTTTTAAATTTTCTATATTAGGGAAAAGTTGTTGATCTGCTAGATATGTGCATGAAAGCAATGCTGCTGAAAACTACAATATGTATATACTCATTTAGAAATGAAAATATTTAAAAAGGAAAATATGTATTTTACATATCATTAGCAAATATGTATTTTACATATCATTAGAAAATAAAGTATATTTTTGTAATTAGAGAGAAGATACAAAGAGAAGAAATAAAGTAAACCCTTCATGATATACCATTCTAATAGCAAATATTTTCCCTAATAGTTATCTAGTTAAAAATATTATCTATATGACTAAATAGAATTAGATAGAAATAGATCAATATAACAAAAAAGATAGAGTCAGTGTTGAATTGTACAAAAAGCACTAGGATGATAATGGAAAGAGGAAAACTAACTATTGGACTTTCCAGAACTTTAATTGTCCCATCTGAAAAATGAAAGGAGTGGGAATTTTGACTTACAAGGTTTCTCCTATTACTAAGTTTCCTACCATTACTAGGATTCTCAATCTTTAGGAATATTAGCAGCAGTGTTATGATGATTTGGAAAAATTGAGAGATGGAATTTTTTCTTCATTTTACATCTGGGTGGCCAATGTCATTGACATTGACAGATGACAAAGATTAAGATTTAAGAAGACTGGAAGCAATAAAAGGTTAGAGTTTATAAAGAGCTTGAATACCAACCAGAGCATTTTTTGTTTCTCAAGGTAGGAAGACAATGGAGTTATTGAGGAGGAGGGGTAACATGGTCTAATCTATGCTTCAGGAAAATCACTTTTGACAATGAATGGAGGATGAATTAGAAAGGGCAACATATTCCATTGCTCAGGTCCTCCAGTGAGTTAGTACAATTTTCCAAGTGTGAGAAGATAAGGGTATTTATTTGAATAACCATAGTATCTGAGGAAAGAAGTGCATATATTCAATAGATGTTGCAAAGGTAAAGATCTTAGTTGTGGGCAACAGATAGGATTTAGGGGAAGTAGTGAGGAATAAGCATGTGGCTTAATGAGAAAAATAAGTTCAGTTTTGGCCCTGTGGAGTTTAAGATGTCAATTTGATATTCAGTTTGAGATGGGAGACTGGGACAGAATAGACAGATTTGAGAATCATCAACAAAAAGATGATAATTCAGTCCATGGTAGCTATACATTGTGCCTTCCTTCTCCTATTGGGTGTAGCATGTCCTTTGAGATAAAATTGCAAGGAGTCAGGCATCTTCAATCTGTCTGAAAGGAGTATTCCCTGCACAAAGAGTTAACCATTTCTTGCTGCTGCCTTCAGATAAATTCCTCAGGGGATAAGACTCAGACTGCACAAGGGTCTCTGTCTTCTATTTCCTGCTGGGAATAATATGTCTCTGACGGAATATAGCAAGGGGCCAGTGTGGGTTTCTTCCAAAACAACCACTTGAATCTGTGCACAGGACAAGGCAACTTCCATATTCAATATCTCAAATGGGTTGTGAAAAACTTCCAGTGCAAAGAAGAACAGCCTACCCTCTGATTTCAACTATTACATTCTACTGAATTTGTTCTTTGAGGAGGAAGAAAGTTAATAGTATTTTCAATGAAGCAATTTTCCTGTCTAATATCCAACCTTTAGATGGAAGAGGAATTGTAAAGGAAGTCTACTAACTAATCATATGCTCTCTACCTTATATTGCACTTGCCTCCAGGTTACTCTCCAACTTCAACTGGGAAGAAATGGTTATCCTCCACTCAGTGATAAACATTCACACACCTGATCATGTCTTTCATATGTCAGTAACTATGGCCTAATGAAGATCATCTTCCAAAACTATTTCCTCACCCTTTCAGCTCTAGTTCCTTCATATCCATCTTCCTATAAGCTCCAATCCCCCAATCTAATCATTCTCTTCTTTATAAATTAAGCATTCCTCCTCAGAACTTCTCTGGATCATTACAACAGTGATTCCTTTATGACCAGGCTTTCTCTTCTCCAATGTATTCTCCATCCAGTTAACAAAGATTTTCCTAAAGTACATGTCTAATCATGCTACTAAATTATTCAATAAATCCAATAGCATCCTACTTTTTCTAGGGTGATTAATGAGTGTCAGTCTTTTTGAAAATGGTGGTATGAAAATCTGGTACCAACCTACCTTTCCACTCTTATTCTACTTTACTCTTCTCCTTGCATTCTATATATATTGCTTTAAAATTTCCTTTTTTTCCTCACATAGAACACTACATTTCCAAAGTGCTTTTGAAGTGACTTTCCCCCATATTGGAAATACACTCTATTTAAAAAAAATATTAGTCAGAAAACTATTAATTGAAGCCATTAAAAATATAATTATCTTAAAGCATAGCTCCTTCAGCCAAGTAGCCAATCCCTAAGAAGAAGTGGTTTACAAAAAACAAGAATGAATTTGAGGTTGGGAGGCAAGGGATTTTATTTTAATTTAGTATTTTTCTTGGTTACAAGTAAAAACAATTTGTATCATTCTTCTTTAATAATTTGAATTACAAATTCTCTACCTTCCTCCCTTCCCATTTCTTCCTCATTGAAAAGAGAAGCAATTTGAAGTAGGTTACACATGTGGAGTCATGAAAAACATTTCTATAAAGCCATGTTGTAAAAAAAATATTGCCCATAAAAAAAACCTCAAGAAAAATATTTTTTAAAAGTTTGTTTCGGGGTGGCTAGGTGGCGTAGTGGATAAAGCACCGGCCTTGGAGTCAGGAGTACCTGGGTTCAAATCCGGTCTCAGACACTTAATAATTACATAAGTACCTAGCTGTGTGGCCTTGGGCATGCCACCTAACTCCATTTGCCTTGCAAAAACTAAAAGAAAAAAAAAAAGAAAAGTATGTTTCAATAGGCATTCAGATATTATCAGTTCTTTCTCTGGAGATAGATTGCCTTTTTTCATTATAAGTCCTTCAGAATTGCCTTAGACCATAAGGTACTCTATCATCAATTCCTATTGAACTATCTTTAATGCTTCAAAATGTTGTCTAACTGCAAACCTTCATATAAATCCTTTCATGATCTGCATAGCTGCTACAGCCCTATTTCTAATTTAAAGAAATCAGATTTTAATCATTTTGTATAATTTTGTATACAGTTATTAAGGTCTATTTTATCTCAAAAATATGATGTAAGTTCATTGAGGATAAAGTTTTTTGCTATCTTTTAGCACTCTGTCTAAGCCTTACTTTCCTTAGTTGTAAAACTTGACTGTTGAACTGATTGAACCCTAAAACTATTAATTCTATGGTCTTAAGTTGCAGATACAAGATTTGAATCTTGTCCAGTTCTCTTTGTACTAGCCTAGACTGTTTTTATGAATTGGTGATAAGTGAAAAGTTGAAGGGAAAAAAAGTGAAAGGGGAAGAGGCTTTGATTGAAAATTAATGTGATGCATCTTATCATCTAATCACCACCCAGGCTGTTCAGAGCATAAAAATACTCTCAGTGTGATGTAGCAGCACAGGTAATTGCAGTACTTTACATTATGTAACCCAAATTGGCATTTAATTAACAGGGAGTAGGGTAGCTATTAGAGCAAAGATTGGCTGCTTAACAGTCTGTTTTGAATGAAAAGCTGTACTCAAGCATGGTATTGAGGGGAGACTGGGGGATGGGGTGTTGGATGAAGGAGTGTCTGCTTGTTTTTAGTATGCAATTGGCCAAGTTGACAGATCACTAATTTCATACCACTAAATGTTGTATAACTTTTCCCCCATCCTGTCTCAGTGAAAAGTAGGACTATCAACAAACATAAAAAGACATTATAGTCTCACTTATCCCTGTGAAACAGGGCTAGAGTGGATAACTAAAATCTATAGTCAAAATGCTGGCCTTTTTTAGAGATCTTGTCTTATAAGAGTTGAAATTCTGATTTTAGGAAATGGTAAGCTCCTTGAAAATATTTTTTATTTTACTTTTGTGTTTCTTCTTCTTTTTTCTCTTTGAATCTCCAGGACCAGGCAGAGAACCTAACACAAAGGAGTGGGCACTAAAAAATGCTATTGAATTAACTCCCTTTCTCTATCTAAACTTATTGATGGACAATGAAATAGACTCAAGGTGGATAGAAGAAATAAAATGAACTGACCTAAAGAGCTGAATCTGACATAAGAATTAGATTAAAACTTTAAGGGAATGGAATGTTTGGCACTTGGTCTTAAGTATGGTAGACACAAACATATTATGACATAGATGTTGGGAAATATGGATAATCAGCCAATCAATAAAAATTTAAGTTCCTACTATATTCTATTCTGTTATAGACTTGTTTTTAAAATGCAAATTTGTTCCAATATGATTGACATATTAGGGAACAATTTGAACATAATTCATATTTAGAATTTTTTAATGTTATTTTTGGAGGAGTTATACTAGCCACATCTAGTATTAAAACTTTCCATCTGATTTTGGATAACTCTTCATCTACTACTTCACAGTAACTCACAAGCTACAATATTTCCAAAGTCCACTTTCATAATCAAATTGCAGGTAAGGTATCAAATTGTTGTTTTTATATGTACACACATCATAATACTTATATATGACATGTACATACACACATATAACATGTGGTGCAATAGGAGCTATAGGTGAAGAAGGGTAAGGCTGAACCCATGTACTTTCCAGCCATTATTATTTATTATATGATTTCATGTGTCTCTTTATGTGTCCCTGATAAAATTTTTGAGTGTTGTGACATTAAACACCATTTGCCTCATAAAACTTGTAATTTTTATCATGTGATATTGATAGCAAGTTGATTTTTAGGAATGCATCTGTCATATGATAGGAGAACTAACTCTGTATGCCAGGCTCTATGTTAAACACTAGGAAGATAAATACAGAGAAACAAGTAAATCATGTTTTATTAAATAGTGTACTGTCACCATGAATGCAGGAAATGGTAATTAGGTTTCATCATTCACCATTCACTTATTTGCTTTTGAGAAGACATTACTTTGTCTTTTCCCCTCCATAATTTCCCTAGTTGTAAACAAAAAACTGTATTGAATATCTAATCGAGGTAAAGTTGAAGTTGTTGTTTGTCCTTCATTCTCGAAGAAGATCATGACATCAACGAAGTGATGCCCTGACTTGGAAGTGACTTGGATTTATTTAACTGAGGGAGGGCTCTGCAACGTCATCAATCTCATTCTTTCCTCTAGAGGGAGGCAAAACACATTTTAGAAAGCACAGTGTAGGAGAAAGAGCCCTGAAATGCATTGAAGTTAGAGGACTTGAGTTTCAATGATAGTTTTGTGACTTTGAACAAGTAGTTCTACCTCTTTGTTCTTTGATTTGCTCACCTTCAAAACTGAGATAATAATACTTATCCCAATACCATTCTGAACCTTTGAGGATCAAAATAGCTGATCTAGGTGAAAGTTTATGTAACCCATAAAATAATCAATCTATTAATGGGCAAGATCCTTGTAAGAAGTCATCCTGGGATTCAACTTTGAAGGAAATTAATAATTTTAAGAGTATTTGGCTTAGGGAAGATCATTCACAAAGAACAGAGAAATGAAGCAAAGGAGAGAGATGAAAATTGACTATATGTATGAGGGACAATCAGAAGGTCTGTTTGATTATACTGCAGAATGTTTGAAGGAGGGTTATATGTCATAAATCTCCAAAGAAAGCATGACTCCAGAATATGAAGAGCCTCAAATGACTCAGTAGAGGTATTTGATCCTAGAGACTAATGAAGTTCAAAGGGCATAGGTGATAAATCAAAATTTAGGAATATTGTTTTGGTGGATGTTTAGAGGAGAGATGGGAGAGGAAAGAGAGGAGTCAGGGGATTGATTAAGACCTTATCATAATTATTCTGTTGAATGATGATAGAGGATTGAATTAAGGCAATGGCCACATGAGTGAGGATCAGCAGATTGATAAAAGTGACATTATGGAGATAGAATTTATAGGTCCTGACAATTGCAAATGGAAAGAATGACGAATGAAAAAATGACTCCATGTTGGTGCCCTTGACAGAAATTATTTAGTGTTATTTAAATGTAAGTTATAGTACTCAGTGTGAGGGGTCAAGTTTCATCTCTTCCATATTCATGTTAATTGATGATAGAACCTAAGGTATGAAAAGGGAAATAACTTGTCTTAAGAGTTAATGAGTTTGCCCTCTTTGAAGATCAACATGTAGAGGTTATAAAATTGGACATATTGTTATGGTGAGTATTCCTTCTGTGTAAGGATTGAACTACATATTTGTTGAGGTTCCTTCTAACTCTCAAATCATACATATTTGTGAATAATCTTACTAGTATATATTATCTGTGTGGTTAAATAAATTTTCCCTAATTAAAAAAAAGAACTAAAACAAGAATAAGTATATGACAGTACTTTGTACTAAACTGTGGGAGCCTTGAATACCAGGTGAAGAAATTTTAATATCATAAGGCAAGGCATACATTGCTACCTGAAAATAATTTAGATTAATATAATAATATGTTTCACTGTCCCCCATTTCATTAAGAAAATAATTATGACAACAGAATTAAGCAAGATAATAAAAGAATAGTACTTTGTCAGTAAATTTGGCAACCATTTCAATGACACAATACTGCCTTTTATAATACACTTTTGTTCTTCCTGTAAAAGCATATAAAGTGGTATCAAGAATTTCACAAATCTATCAAATTTATAAGGTTACAAGCCATTTCCCAATTGATAAATAGTCAAATGATATGAGTAGACAGTTTTCAAATGAAGAAATTAAAACCATATATAATTATATGAATAATGCTCTAAATCATTATTAGAGATATATAAATTATATAAATTAAAACAACTATGAGGTATCACCTCACAGGTATCAGATTAGCCAAGATGAGGAAAAAGGAAAATGACCAATGTTGGAGATGGCGTGGGAGGATTGGAACATAGATGCTTTTCTGGTGGAGTTGTGAATGGATCCAACAATTCTAGAGAGGAAAACGGAACTATGCCTAAAGAGCAATAAAAATGTTTATTCCCTTGAACCAGAAATTCTAATTGTAGGCCCATACCCAGAAGAAAACATAAAGAAATAGGAAAAGTCCCACATGTTCCAAAATATTCATAGCAACTCTTTTTGTACTGGCAAAGAATTGTAAATTGAGGGGATACCCATCAATTAGGGAATGACTAAACCAGTTATGGTACATGAATACTATGGAATATTATTGTTCTATAAGAAACCATTAATGATTAAACTCTAGAGTGGCATGGAATGAGTTACAGAATCTGATGATGAGCTAACAGAGCAGAACCAAGAGAACTATGTACCTAGCAACAACATTGTGAGATGATCAACCTTGATGGAAGCAGCTCCTCTCAGCAGCTGAGAACTAGAACAATGGTATTAGAACAGCTATGGATAATGTAGTCCCCATCCAGAGGAAGAAAAACAAAACAAAACAAAGGGAAAAAAACTGTTCATTATCTGATAAACACTTTATAAAAAATAAATATCTTTTATGTATTTCGTTCCCTTAATACTAACTCCTCATACTGGAAATAACTTATCTGTGAACATTTATCAAAAATATGTGTGTATAATGCTAACCTGATCATTCATCACTTAGGGGAGGGGGGTGGGAAGGGAAGGTGGAAGGAAAGTTTGTAATTTAAAAATATACATGTGCATATGGATGAAAAAAAGATGCTATTCAACAAAAAAGAATTTGGCAAACTTGTCTCTATTCCTGGTTACAGAATATTATGAAATTAGTCTCACAATCCAGAACTTTTGAACCATTTACTTTCAGTAGAAAAGGATGCATTGGCCACATTAAATGTCTGCTGAATTGAATAGAATCACCAGAATGCTCTGTTTCAAAGCATTATTAAGTATTTATAAAGATCAGTTAGAAGAACTCAAAATGCTAAGAGTTATCTAAACTGGCAATAGTGTAACTATTTGGAGGAGTTTTAGTGCAAATCTGCTAGAATATATTTACTTTTAATGTAAAATCTGATCTTGGCATTTTGTTCTATAGAGTCCCAGCAAATGCTCCTGTAGGGATTGAAAAGTCTCATATTAAATATTCCTATCCTTCTATAGAGTTTTCCTTTTTTCACCAATAAAGTTTGAAAAAATCGGCATTATTTCTTTGAGAGTTAAGGAGTGTGGTGACCATTGCATCACTCTCGTATATTGAATATCAGATATCCCTAAGGGAACAAAGGGGAATATGTTCTGAAAACTTAAAATGGATTGGAAATTTATATAACATATTCCATAAACCTACATTTAAGACAAATGAATTGCATAGCAGGGAAATGATGACTAAAAGGCATAACTGCTCTATCCACATAATGGGGCAAAAAATATGCTCATTCATTCAATAATATTCACTAAGAATCTTTTATATGTAAGGTACTTTGCCAGATTGCTATAAGGATCATAGAATCATAAATTTAAAATTAGAAGGACATTTTAATCATTTGCCTAACTCCTCTCATTTTAAAGCTAAGGAAGCTATGACCCACAAAGGCTGAAATATGCCCTTCCAAATACAATATTTTTTTTTCATTTCTCACATGTTGCTATGTGGGGTTTTATCTCATCCAATTAATGTAATCATTGGAAGACTCACCCTCCTCAACTGAATAAAAGTATAAATTTAAGGCAAACAAATCTCTAATCAATTTGAAAGGATTGTAAAATTTTGACCATTGGAATAAAAGCAGGTAATGCCTTACTGAAAATATCTTTATTTTGACTAAGAAGATTGTTACACTGCTTGTGCAGCATATAAAGAGCAAACTAATTTGTAGTCAACCAGCCAAGTGCTCAACCAATCTAATGATGGAAGAGTTTCATTTCAGAGGATTTCATTTGAAAATTCAGACCCAATCCTCTATATCCATCTTCCTCTCTCTATGCCTGACTGTTTCTCTCTCTACTCTTCCACCTATTGAAAATATACTGGGAAAAAAAAAATCAGACCATTTCCAGACAGTCCATTTATCTTTGAATCAGAGAAACAGTCAGTAGAAGAAAGCCTATCAATCTGGAAGTGATAATTACCAAGGAAGGGCAACTTCAATAAAGGTTACATCTTCTCTGAAGCCTTTAGAGGACAATTAAGGGAAATTGTGTAAGGCCTCTATGAAAGAAGGAAATGACTGCTAAAATTGTTGTTGACTTTAGAATTAGCTATTAGTTAACTCTTTGAAACATGTTTTCTACCTTTGTACCTCATTATAGTCCTATTTTAAGTGTGTGTCCCCTCTTCCCATGAACCTTGTATGTATTTGTTGGAAAGTGTGCTATAGAATTTTATGGGAATTTTTTTGGTAACTACTGAGCTTGCTCAGTTTCTATACCAGATTAGTAAATTCATTTGATAAATAAAAGGAATTGTCTTAATGATTATTAATGAGAAGCACATTGATGGAGACTCGAATGATAGGACTTGAAAACCATCTGTCCCTAGATCCCTTGGAATAGTAGTTGTTTATTTTCTAAGGACAATGCCAAGCAATACCAGTGGTAGTGCTGTGATATAGTCTTTCCTTTGACAATTTTTGACTATCTGAAGGTCCTGAAAACCAGGTTCAAGAAAGAATATCTCTAAATCCTATGAACAATGGTGAATTACTGGGTACTTTTTGAGTTAGAGAATGATATGATCAGAATGAATATATTAGGGAGATTACTTTGGCAGTGACATAAGGGATCAGTTGAAGAAGGAATGGAATACTTATCAAGATACTGTTAATGAGGCATTTATAGGAATCTAAGTGAGATAAGGAACTAGAAGGGTGGCAGTGGAACTAAACAAAAGAAGATAGCTTTGAGGTATGTGGAATCAAAGTAAACAATACTTGAAAGATAATTGGATATGGGGATGATGGAGAGGGAAAAGTAAAGATAAACAAGACAAGCTTATAAGTCTGAGTGACTTAGAGGATTTCAGTGCCATCAATAGAGAAGTTAGAATATTAGGCTAAATCTAATTCAATGATATGCAGTGAGGATAAATATAAAGTCTCATATTTGCTCCTAAGAAATTAACCTCCACACACAAGATTGGGAAAGCATTGCCGAATAGCAATTTTCAGGAAAAAAAAGAGCCAAGGTTTGGGGATTGATTGAATATATAGGGGCTATAATCAAGGAAACATTTGGAAAAATGGAGTTTTTCCAAGGTATATTTAATATTCAGTGTGATTAAAGTGTGCTTCCCTGATGAATAATCAAATAATGTCAAAATTCTATACAATGAGATCAAATCATTTTACTTCAAAGTAAAGAAATACTGCATAGTAAAAGTTTTTAAAAAATATATAAAAAAACTACTTAAGAAAATAGATATCAAAGAAGCTCTAGAACTTCTGCTTTTGTTGGATAAGAGGAAATAGTAATAGTAATAGTATTTTCCTTGATTAAATCATACTTGACAATTTTTTTTTTTGTTCTAGGTAGCAGATTTTAAAAGAATGTTAGCAACTGAAGTTCAATAAATGAAGACAAAGGTTGATGGACACCAATATACTGTATTCATTATCTATTCATCCTAGCCTGAACCTTTTTTGCATACTATTTAAAAGAAAATTTTTGGATGACTATATCATCACATCACTACCACTTTTCCTTCTTGTAAGAGATTGTTTGTTCATATTTTCAGAATTTAATTCTTAAGGGTATCTTTCCTGGCTTGATTTCTCCTATGCAATTTTAGTTCAAGAGATAACCATATGTCTCCTCTGAATCTTCTCAAGTGGGTATCTATTTTCCACCAAAATCTTTCATTTGAGGCTAAATTCATCATTCATAAGACAAATTACTGCACTTTGGATCAACTATGGGAAGTTATTCCCTTACAACAAAGTAAAATCGAAGTCTCTGCAATTTCTACCCAAGTCTTCTAGTTCTACTTTCCTGGAGTCAAACTGACCAAATCTAATCCCTTTGTTTGAATGACAATCCTTTCAAGTAAATCATGACAGTTAGCATACCTTCTTTAAGTCTTCTTTGTCCAGGCTAAACATTCTCCTTCCTTCAACCAATCTCCCCTGATATATCCTCCTTTTTATCCTGGTTGCTACAATCCGTTATTGATTTAATTTATCAGTTTTATTTTCAAAACCTAAAATAATAAGATCAATAGTTTTAGGGATATTAAACAAAGGGTTCTGATTTTTAAAAGAGAATTCAAAAATAAACAAAGGATCTCAATAGAAATGGACAGCAAATTTGGTTGAAAGGGTAGAGCTATATGCAAGATAATGCATAAGAGGACTAAGAGGTAGACTAACACTAATATATGAAGATCATAAAGAAAGGAAAAAACAGAAAAGGAGCAAAAATAATTTTAAACTTATAATGTGAACTTCTAGAAATAAGGAGACTGGAAATTTTTCTGTTCTACAAAGTTTAATGAAAAAATGAGAAATGTGAAAATTCCTCATTTCTTGGATTTGTAGAATTTTGTTGGAGAGCATATTGCGTGAAATAGAAAGTAGTCTGTCATCCTTTTATTCAAAGACTAATTTGCAATCATATGAAATGAAGTGAAACATTTTTACAACATTTTTCAGGAAGTTGGGTTTTATGGACATTGTCTAAAGAGAATTTTCTGTCAGATTATACCACATGTATAAGGGTTGGTGATGATTTCTCCAAATCAGTCTTACAAATAGGAAATTCATGCTTTCAATAGCTGGAGGTCAGGGAGAGAACTATTTTTCCCTTTTAAAAATCTTATATTTTGCTAAAATCTAGAAATGTTTTATTCCTCAATCAACCATGAAAATTAGAAGGGATATTTTTATCCTTTTTATAAGGCCTAAAATAAGTGAATAAAAAACATTAACATATTTTGACATGCAAGTTTTTTAAATGATTGTAGTATTATTTAGAACATTGCAAAATTCTAAAATAATTCCTTAATAATGATGAAAACTTTTTTTGTCTCCCTCCTCATTGAACCCAACACTTCTTACCAAAGTAAAGAATTTTTATTATTTCTTTTTCTGACATTTGACTATATGACAAAGAAGCATATACTTCTTACTCTAAAGGAGGGTTCAATCATATTCTACTGTTTACTAGGTTATTTAGAGAGAGAACAAAATTTAACACTTTTTCTTTGTTTTTTGTGTTTTAAGGACAGCATCATTTTTTTAATAAATGATTCAGTAACTCTGTGGATTCATGAGCTCATCAATATGGGTATTCTCTCCAACAATACTGACAACAACCCATCCATATCTTATTAACTGTTACAATGTTTGTCTAGCTCCTCATGTAAATCTTTCATTAAAACTTTAGCTAATGGATAGACCTTTCTCTATGTATTTTTTTCTTAAGATGGGTACTAATGTAGCACTCTCCATCTAATATTATAGAATGACAGAATTTCTGAAATGAATGGGACATAGATGATCATGTACTATGCCTATACTTGAAAAAGAATTCCCTCATTCACATTTTGCTTGACTGATGGTGGAAAATATTACTTCAAGACATACCTCATTCACTTTTGCTTAACTAATTATTGGGAAATTTTTCCCCCTTATTTCAAAATCTAAATTTTTCTTTTCATAAATTCTACCAACTTCTTTTGATTCTTTTTTTCAGAGTCAAGTAGAAAAGTCTAGTATCTCTATCACATGATAAGCTCACAAACAGTTAAAGACCACCATCATGCTCTTTTTAAGTGTTTACTTCTCTGGGCTAAGCACATTGACTCATAATTCAAACGTAATGGTTCCACCATTGCAGAATCACAGAATCTAAAGACTGAAAGAAATTTGAGAGATTATATATACTTATCATGTACTTACTTGATCAAAAATCTTCTCAAAATTAAAGACAATTAGTCCTCCAACCTTTGCATAATGATTTCCAATAATAGAGAATTGTGACCAAAATAGTGTATTTTTTTTTTGTTTTTGATGTTAGGAATGCAAAGAGATATAGGTCTATCTAATTTTTATCTGCTTTCTATCTTTTAATTTTATATATCAATATTCTTTGCATAGAATAGCTTAATTGTATCACAGGTCAAGCTTTGATTAGAGGTTTTTTTTCACCTTTCATTGCAGTTCATTAATTTTGGAGACTACATTGCTGATTATTTTCCATAATGCTTTAGAATATTTTTGCAAATGAGTTGGTATCAAAAACCAATATTTAACTTGACTGCCACACCAAGTAGAATAATTGTTTTCTTGTAGAAACAATTTCTGAGGACTTTGATCTCATTCTAATCATTGCTTTATAAAAATTTAACTTCTTGCCAATATCCTTCCCTACTTATCCAGTTCTCATTTGAAATATTAATGGTTTCATCAAATAGATCATACTGGAACTGTTATAAGCACTTCATCATATCTTATAATAATATAAATTTTCTGTAACAAAGATTTCATAATAAAAATGCTTAAAAACTCCTTATAGATTAGGCCCTTTATTTCTTAATCTTAAATCACATTTTTAAAAATATTTTTTTTCCATTCTCACATTGCAGTTTACTTGAGTCTTTAAGAGAATTTCCTTAACTTTTTATAATTAAAATGGATGTTGGTACAAAAGTTATAATTTTATTCAGATAATATATCTGATTATTGCTGTCATCAATACTCTAAAACCAGCATCATGAAATATTTCTTGCTGCATTAGGTATATAGTGAAACTAGTTCTGCTAACAGTTTTATAAACTTTCCCAAGTAAGAACTTGGAAACCATCCTTCAAATGGCCAGACATTGTTTTCAGCTTTTTTTTGGATGCTATATTGTCAGTATTAGTATGGTTCTTTAGTATGATTGAATATGTAGTACTTTCATCTCATCAATAATCAGCTAAAATTCAAACTAATGTATTCCCGGTTATGCTTACCTTCAACTATAATAAGTACTCAATGGATCATATACATTTTATAACTTGATATGGATACCTATTTCCTATAAACATATTTCAAATAAATAGAACTTTAGTTGTTGATTTAATTTTTTTTAATTTAGTATCAACCAATCAGAGCAAAACCTGTACAAATTATAAAAGAAAATGGAGAAGAAAATGGCAAAATATTCTAGTATATATGGAAAACCCCAAATGCATTTGAAATCAGATAAGACTGAAAGAAATAATCATCATCAACAACAATGAAAACAACAGGGTATTGTTCTCTGAATAGGAATAAGTAATGCAAAAACAGACATCGAAAAATAAGAGTTTTAAAAAGTATGTTTTGATGAATTAATATAAAAAGATTAATCCAGAAAAGTTATGGAGGTTAACAACCTTCTATACAATTTTCAATCTGTGAAATAACATTTTTAAAATTTTGGTATCATGAACCCTTTAACACTGTATGGTATGTGGCCCATCCAATAATTTTTGGAGACTTCTCAAGGTGCAAAGAGAAAATTTTATTCATCTCTCATGAGAAGGTGTCACCCCCACCATGCAAATGGTAAAAGGGAGGCCCTGAGTACAAACAGCAGAAACGATGTATAAGGTCCCTAACACAACCTTTGCCCACCACTGACCTTGTTCTCATTGGCTGAGAATGTGGTCTTACGTTCTAGGCACTAAATCTAATTCAAAGCAGCTGAATTGGGAATCAAATAAACAAGTTTAAATGAAAACACATTTGCCCCTTGGACCTAGCTGCCTGATAGACATATGGCAAGGGAATAAGATACATTCTGAGAAATGTTTGTTCACTGGCTTTCTAAGAATTTTTTGTCCAGTAAGGCAGGAAAAGGGAGGAAGAAGGTCAGGGAGAAAAAGACCCTGTAAGAAATCTCACAGCTTAATCCACTTGGCACTGAGGAATTAAGTGATTTGCCAAGATTCACATAAATTGTATGTAAGTGTCAGATGCAATACCTGATTCTAATCTATCCATTATGCTACACTGCTTCTGCTAGTCAGACCCATGGAGGAAGAAGACATTTTGAAATGGTCAGCTGCAGCATTATTATAATATTAAGATGTCTAAAAAGCAATCAATAAATCAATAAAAGCAAATCAATAAAAAGCAATCAATCTTTAACTCTAAAAGATGTTTCTTTGTTCTTTCATTTGTGTACATTTTGTCTATCAGTTATTCACTTTGGAAAAACTGTCTACTTATTTCACAAAATAACTGAGGGGAAAAGAATAGATTCCCTCTATGAAAATCTGCTCTGGTTCTTGTTTGACCAAAAAACAACCATTATACATATTGAAGAATGTCTATATTCCATATTCCAAATTTCCCCTCTTCTAATCTAATTGGGTTATTAACTATTTCCATCAACCAGTCAGAGTAGAACCTGGGCAAAGCCTTTCCAAATAAGCTCTGGATCACCTTTTTATAATTGGCTCTCTTTATAGTCATATCTTTTATATTTAGTCAGAAATATGAATCAAACCTTTGATCACAACCCTACCCTTTCCCACAAAACACCTGTGCATGCTCTTATTTTTCCATTCATTTCCTGGTTTCATAAACAGCCCCATTAAATGTAGCCCTCTGTGTGCCAATGCAGATATGTGAATATGACAAATATATAATAAGGTCTCTAGATAGTCAAGTGCATTTTGACAGAAGTTCATAGAATGACTTAGCCAAGTGGCCCCCAGGACAGCACAAGCCACTAGTCAGACAGTCTCCTGCAATCAGCTAAAAGCATGATTAAGCAGGCAAAGACTTAAGCAAACATTTCAAATCTTCTCCAGATTGATCCGTGAAGTTTGTGAGCATATGAATTTCCTTCCTTCTTTCATAGACAACTAGCCCATAGAGAGATAGAATTAAATCTCAAATGCAAAAAAGCAGAGCTATCAATGAGGTTGGAAAGCAAGTAATTGGAAGGCACAGTTCCAGCAATCAAAGAAATAAATGCATAATTTAGAAATGGAGTCTTCTGACACACAGGTATTGTGTCTACAAATCTCCATTTGCACAATTGAGCTTCCCCTTCTGCCAGTTAGTGGTGAGAATATGACCAGATATTTCAAGAAATTCAGGAAGGGCAAACAAAGTTTATTGGGTTGCTTGGTAAGAGAAGCAAGATATAATAAGCCAACTCATTGTCTTTTGGTGTCTTGGGAGATTCATTTTGATAAAAACAATGGTAAATATAGATGCAGTTTCAAAGAAAGTAGTTTTACCTTTTTCCTTGCTAACTCCATTGTATATAGTCAATTCCATGAGGTTTTCACTGAAATATTAGTTTGAAGTTTAGAATGTGAATATTTTATTTAATAATCCCCCTGATTAGTTCAAAGATGGCAATAAAAATCCCTAGACTTCTCTCTACTATAGAAGTGCCACAGATCTTATTTGTATTCATATAAATTCTTTGAAGGAATAGTATCCCATGACTTTGAAACAAACCTAGAAAGAACAATGCTTTTAAAAGGTGTTTTGCATAATGAAATATATATTGAATTTAATTGGGTTGTTAACTATTTCCATCAACCAATTACAGCAGAATCTATCCAAAGTCTTTCCAAATAATTTCAAAAGATTATATGATTATATACTTAGAATTGGAGGGGACTTAGAGGTCATCTGGTCTAAACATTTTACAGAAAAAATGAGATGGGGGAGGGTTATGAGGGAATTTAAAAGCTACTATTGATCTAGCTCTTTAAGGTTTACAAAGAGATTTACATATGCTATTGTATTTGATCATCAAAACAACTCTGTAAGGTTGCTGCTATTAATATCTTCATTTTACAGATAAAGAAGTTAAGTCTAAGAGGCAACTAAGTGACTTAGGGTTACCTAGCTATTAAATGTTTGAGTCAGGTTTTGAATTCAAGTCTTCCTGACTTCAACTCCAGTGACCTAATTGCTACTATCTCTATAACAATGTCACAAAGATTACCATTTTTTATATGGGCAGAGTTAGTATTTGAACCTGGTTACGCTTATTCCCAACTAATAATATCTTCATTCAATAACCAATTCACTTATTTATTAATCCAACAAATATTTATTAAATGTCTATTGCATATACATAGATCTATCCATTTATACATAAATACATATTTGAATCAAATGCTGTATATATATATATATATATATATATATATATATATTTAAAGTGCCAATGCCTTCGTTTCCAAACTAGCTTGTATTTTCTTCCCAAACTATTCCTATTATATAAATACACTTGTGCAAATGTATGTATATGTGTGTGCATGCACAACCGCACATGTACACATACATCTACATCTACATTTATATATGATGCAGTTAGGTGCCACACTCATCTGCCTGAGTTAAAATTCATGGGATCCAAGACAAGCCCCTCAACACTGTTTGTTTCAGTTTCCTCTTCTAGAAAATGAACTGCAGAAGGAAATGGCAAACCACTGATGTACATTGATCAAGAAAATCTCAAATAAGTTCATGAAGAACAGTACTTCAAATGTCTAAACAATGACAAAAAACCATAGGCATATACAAACATATATATATATATATACATATATATATAATATATATATATATCTGAGAGAGAGAGAGAGAGAGAGAGAGAGAGAGAGAGAGAGAGAGAGAGAGAGAGAGAGAGCAGAGCACACTTGCCAGTGGTAGGAAGGGGGTATCAAGCAAGATTCATTGAAAAGAGTGTCTCTAAACTATGTCTTAAATAAAGAAAAGGATTATTAACTTAAGTCACAAATAGATTTGCAAGGTGAATGGCATCTTCTATATGTCCTTCCCTGCTCTTTGCTATCTATGTTTGTGGATGTTTTCTATAGTAGTCATAAGTATGACTTAATGGACTCACTGTCCACAACTGGACCAACTATGCTTCCCCCCACAGAGTTCTAGGAGTATCACTCAGACATCTGAATCTATTCAGATACAGAAGAATTCAGATTTAAAAAAAAATACACAGCCCCTGCCCTTGAGGAACCGGTAATCTATTTGGAGCTGCAACATCTTAGATGTTAATAACTTCTTATATATTTAATAAAAGCTTTTTGAATTCAACTAACTTAGGAGTATGGGAGTAGTAAGAGAGATAGTTAATGTAAGTGATGGAAGAAGAAACAGTATGATGAATTGGAAAGGCAAAAGTCCAAGAGGAAGGGCACAGGAAGAGCAAAGCTATCTTTTTTCCATTCTCCATTTCTCATCATTACCTAGGTCAAAACAAAATAAAACAAACAACAAAAAACCCCCACTTCTTCTTAGTTGCTATTTATTATTGCATAATGCTTTTCTTTCTATACTCAGAAAGAATCAAGCTAATGTATAATAAATAAGAAGTGTGCAAGAATTCCCTATACATTGACCAGATAGACAGTCAACCCTGGTAACTGCTAGCAGAAGTTTTTGGCTAAATAGAATTTGATTTGTTACACATAGAGACTATTAAAAAATTCCAAAAAACCTATTTCCCATAAAATACGGAGAATTGGGAAAATATTTTCTTGAATTCTGCAATGCTAAATTAAATTGAAAATAATTTAAAATGATATGTTTTCAGATTAAATAGAAAATAAAATTGTCATATAATAAAATCAAAAGATTTGAACTTGAAAGGATCTTTGAGATAACCTAGTTTATCATCTTATTTGATATAAGTTGAAACTTGTTTAGAGGTCCTAAGTGTTTTGTCCAAAGTCATGGGGTGCAGAGAATTCAGATCTATGAAATATAAATCCAATATATTTTCCTCTGTATTATAATTCAATGAAATTCAAATCAATGAGCATTCATTAATCACCTAGTATGCTCAAAGTACCATATTAGATACTTGGAAAGCAAAGTTAAAAAAAAAAAACAGACAACAGCCATTGCCCTTGAAGAATTTGTAATTTATTTGGAGCTACAACATATAAACAGGTAAAGAAACACATAATACATTGACAAGGAGGAGAGTTACATCAACTAGGGTGATAATAATAATGATGACAATAATGGTTGTGATGGTAGTTATGATTTTAGGAAAGGTGTTTCTTAGGATATTCCTGAACTAAGCCTGGAAGAAATTTAGCAATTCCAAGAGGCAATACTACATAGGGAAGTCACAGAAGTAAAGAGAGAAAAACTGTTGAGTTCAGGGAACAATAAATAGGTCAGATTAACTGCAATGGTAAAATTCATAGAATAGTAATTTGAATGCCTGAGAGGATGAGTGATGTAGGTAGGCCTAATGGTTCATCCAGAAGGTCATGCAGATAGTAACAAGTAAAGTGACCAATAAATATGTATGAGGGCCTTCTCAAAGAAATTTTACTAACTCCCATTTTAGATTTATCTTATTTGCTCCTAATTCAGATATTCAATAGTGATCAGGGTTTACTTTTTAAACTTAAAGCATCTACTATTTTTTATCTATCACAGTATAAAACTATCAAACCTTAGTATTTATGGATCATTTAGAATTAGTTATGCATATGTATAGTTTCATTCCTCTGAACCCAGATTAAAAAAGTGAGTTTGGAGAGAGGCAAAAAAAAAAGTGCATGGTTTGGATGTTTTTAATTTGAGGAAAGATTGTTACTTATATAAAAATTTTTCAGGACAAAAATATGAGGCTTTTTCTACATTCCTCAAAATCTATGAACCTGATTAATCATAGTAACTTGAAGCCATATTATTTAAAGTTTTAGAGCTCAAGTTGGGGAGCTTTAATGTTAAACAAACAAACAAAATATTGGGATTTGAGGATTACATGTCCAGGATGGGTCAGAGTAATAGCTCCTCTTGTTTGAATCTTGAATATATCATTACATCATTACTATCAATCTGCATAGTAAATTCAAGAAAATTTAACTTAATAAAAATAAAATGAAATTAATCAGTGCAATACCTTGCAATGGCAGTCAAATTGGATACTTAATTGAATGCTACAGCTAAAAGTGACTTTGGGAATTATCATGTATGAAAGCTCCCATCATTTTGTAGATGGGGAAACTCATATACACCATGATCTGAGTCAAATATATAATATTATGAAATCAATCCATTTGATTGTATGCCAAATTAGAAAATAATATAGCTAGACACCTATTTGCTTCATCCTGGAAAAATGAATTCTCAAGTAATTAGAAGCTATATTGGCTATATGAATCTGGGAAATTCACTTAACTTCATTTGTCTCCGTTTCTTCTTCAGGAAAATGGACAAGAAGAAAAAGACAGATCACTCCAGTATCATTGCCAAGAAAATTCCCAAATGAGGCGTCAAATGTGACTAAAAAGACTTAAAAACAATAAAAACTCATTTCTTTGGATTTGAGCAGCACAATTCATGAAAGTATATTGTTTTGTTTACCTCTATCTTAAAACATTCAGGGGACTAGAAATCACAGGAAAGGAAAGCACACAATATTTTTTTTTAAGTTTTTGCAAGGCAATGGGGTTAAGTGGCCTGCCCAAGGCCACACAGCACAGGGCCAGTGCTACTGTACGATCTAGCCACCTCTACAATATTTTTTAAGAAAAATAAAAATATATATAGAAAAATAATCATAATAACAGGGTAAATATAACAAATTTATGAAACATTTCTGAATCTGCAAAGCACTTTCCAAAAGGAATTAATTTTATTGAAATTCAGTTATGAACAGGTTTTTCTTTTTTTAAATTAGAGACTAAGTTAAGAGACTATTAAGAGGTCAAGACAAGTTACATCTTGCAGTTCTAAATTTTATGAATAAGGGAGACCCTATTAAGAGAAAGAAACTAGTACAAGTAAGATTGTAGTCACAGAGTAGGAGAATTTTGAAATGTTGGCAGATACTATCCATAACTGCAGATTAAAAAATGTTTGCTGAACTGAATCATTCAACTACTTTATTAGAATTACTTTAAGAAAATGAAGTTCAAAGACATACCAAAACTAGACAACTGTCAGGTTGTTATAATAGTTTCAAATGGTTTTTGTTCATTTTGGGATTCTATTTGGTCATGTTGTAGATAAACCCTAAGACTTATGAATAAATAAATAAGTAAATAAATATTTTAAGTCAATAGATGTTGGGAGCCAGGGTCTCTAAGCTATTTGACACAGTCACAACAAGAAGACTCAAGGCAGTCACACTGCCTGATGGAACAACATTTCCTTCATATACATATATATATATATATATATATATATATGGATTTCATGCATACCAATATTATAAGTTTATTATTGATTACAATATTTACTCACCCTAATAATACTGGAATGACTATAAAATGATTTCAGAAAAATTCCTTGAATAAAACAGATTGTAAACTGTGTCCAAATGTAACAAGACTGCCTCTCCCTGAGGCATACAAAAGACTTCAGCATTATGAAATCTCTGGAAAACCCAACACTGGGAATTCCAAGGAGATGCCAGAATATATACAGGGAAAACAGGTACAAGATGGGTCAGATAGAATTCCAGGGAAATTATTAGTTTTGACCCCCTTACTATACACATGAATCCATGAAAAAGATGGTGACAAAATAGTACAGGTGACCAATATGTGAACTCCAGCAGCCTTAGTTTCATGGCAAAGAATAAAAAAGTCACAGAAAATGTGGTTTCTACCAACAAGGCCTGAAAGCAAAATTGGTTATTGTAAGAGTTAACAGATGGATGGACAAGCATAAAGACCCTCACTATAGATTGTTAAGGAAGTGTATCTAAAAAAATTACTTACACAAAAAATACAAAAAATTTTCCATTAAAGGAATTGCTCAATTAATAATTTTAAATGAATTAACAATTATACAATGTAGTAATAAATAAGGTAACAGACAGGTTGAGGTCATCATGGTCTGAGTAGGGATAAGAAATCAATTAACTATATGATTATTACTTAAACTTGTAATCACATGATTAAACTTGTAACCATATGAACTATATGATTGATGAAGAAAAGTGTACACTTTTGTAACCAAGGAAATGATCTCAGCTTGCTTGCTTGAAACATACATGATACTGAAATTATAAAAATAAATCCAAGTAGCTCACAGTCAGTCGACCTGCTCCTTCCTTTACCCACTTGTTGACTCAACTCATTTCGCCAACTCTATCCCTCCTGTCA